>NC_091752.1:9586374-9813874 GCF_043380555.1 Nothobranchius furzeri | reverse complement strand
CCTGAATAAACACAAAAAGTCTCAAAAAGACCAAAATCACAAGCATCAGTTTGAAAAGAACGTGTTAGACCAGGAATCAGAACCTCTCAGCTCTTTGTGTTGTAGCACGAAGACAAATGTCTCACCACCTGATGGGACACACGTGTAAAAGGAGCCTTACAAGTTTTAATGGAAACAAATAACTCCACGTACACTAATACCTAAGGGTTTTGTGTCGACATCTAAAAACTACCTAAGTAGCTGTTTCCTGGTTTTATTTTATTTATTAGGCTAACAGGATCATCCATGAAAAGACGGTGTGGAGCAGGTGTCACCAACCCAGTCCTCCAGGGCTGTGTACCACACCTGGACAGAGTCATTTAATCCTCTCCTCACCACCTTTATTTCTGCCCAGGCCTGTTAGTTACTCACTCATGTCAATCAGGTTGGGAGCCCTCGACGACTGGAGGTGGTGACCCCTGGTCTGGAGCATACAGGCGCGTGTTAACAAGATCATCAGTAATGCAACTGTTGCTACTAAGTCAACCTCGGCAGGGTCAAAGGTCATTTCCTAACAAACATTCTACAGGTGGTTTATTCATAAGAGAACATTTTGGACTTTCTAGCAAGCTTACCAAAGGTCAGAGGTCAAAACTCAGACAAGACAGGAAACACCAACAGTTTAATCTCAGACTCCGACTCAGTTAGCAGATTAAAGGTTAAATGTCATAAAGGAGCGATGGTGGCAGGAGTTAAAGTGCCTGCCCTGTAATCAGAAGGTTGCAGGTTCGAGCCCGACTCAGTCTGTTGCAGTGTCCTTGGGCAAGACACTTAACCCACACTGCCTTCTGGTGGTGACTAGAAGGACCGGTGGCGCCAGTGCTCGGTAACCTCGCCTCCATCAGTGCACCCGAAAGCAGCTGTGGCCACTGAATGGACAGATTGTAAAGCACTTTGAGGGGTTGTAGAACCCTAGAAGGTGCCATGCCAAACACAGGCCCTTTACCATTTCAAGGGACAAGAAAAGGAATGGCTTCTTCTGAAGGGTTAGAGGAGATCAAGGTCATGAGAGCATCATTTGGGTTTGAGTCTGTCATGGTCTGTGTCGGCGTCTCATCTCATGTGTCTCCTTTTGTCCTCCATTAGTTCTCTAGGTGCTCCTTTTGTTGTCCTCTAGCGCCCTCATGTGTCATGTCTGCATCTCTATATGGTGTGTTCTGTTTGTAGACCTTTTTATCATCCCCTCAGGTCCAGTGTGCATTTAGTTATCCTCTGTGCCCCAAGCTGCAGCTCCAGCCTCTTTGTCCCCAGTTGTGTGTGGGTGTGTGTCCATTACCCAGTCCATTGTGTGTGTGTGTGTGTGTGTGTGTGTGTGGGTTTGTGTCCATCCCCCAGGTCATTGTGTGTGTGCATTTGTGTGTGTGTGTGTGTGTGTGTGTGTGTGTGTGTGTGTGTGTGTGTGTGCTTGTCCATTCCCCATTCCTGTTATATTAGTGCATTTGTGTGAGTGATGGTGTGTGTGTGTTAATCCTTCCCGCAGCCTTTAGGTTTGGTTTTGTGTTAGAGTTTTTTAGGTTAATCTGCCCTCCACTGGTTCTCTTCCCCATTCAGATAATTGTTGTCACCTGCCTTCCCTCCAGCCTCACTCCACACACCTGCTCCTTGTTTCCCTAATTGCTCTTCCCAGTGTATTTAGCCCTGTCTTTTCTCTGTGTTCTTGTCGGTCCATTGTTTGCTGTCGGTGTGAGTACTCTGTCAGTCTCTAGTTCCTTGTCTCTAGTTTTACTTGTGCTTCTTGTGTCTCAGTTTTGGATCACTAGTTTTGGATTACGAACGTGTTTGGATTTTGGCTCCCCACCCCTTTGGATTTACATGGTTTTGGTTCACCTTGAAATAAAGGATTTATTTGTTCATCATCTCCTGCCTTGTGTCATCCTGGGTTTCTGCAATTTGGTTTCCAACATCCCTCCTATAACGTGACAGAGTCAACCACAAGGTTCCATGAACAATGTCCAGAAACCAGGGTGAAGATGTTTACCCATAATGCACAGCAGCACATTTGGGGAAACCAAACAGCCTATTAGCACACATAATTCAAATCCGCTATCAGCACAGTGGTGGAAGGATGATGGTTCAGGTTGCATCATGAAACCCTCAGGAATGTTCTAGAGTGTGATGTGAGTCTGTGACAGCTGATGGAACTAAGACTAGAGCAGCAGGTCCGAGAAGGTTAAGAGGAACAAGTTCTGTTTGTATTTTAAGACCTTTAGATTCATTTGTCTGATTGTCAACTCAAACAGAAAAGTTGTTTTAAAGGCAACAAATGTAAATCTGACTCTCATCCATCACCTGTCAATGCTGGAGGAGCAGCAGCTCTACTCTGACCCCCTCCCAGATATTTAGTCTCTTCATCTCATAGCAGCCAATCAGAGGAGGGTTGGGCGTGACCACTAACATCTGAAACAACTCATTCAGGAGGGTATGGAAACCACCAAGAACAAAGCTGCTGGAATCACTTTTTGAGACCAGAGAACCATTATGACTTGTCTAAGAGCTTTAACGTGTCTCCTTTAAGTTTCTAAACTGTAACGAGTGAACGACTCCTGCGGACCAACTCAGTAGCCCTCCTGAAAGTCACTGGTCTGGTTCTTAAAACGTAGCTTTCTATTTGAACTGTTAAAGCTCGTTGGACAAAAAGTCTTCAAAGAAAGAAGTGTGTTTGTGTTTGAGCCTGTGGGATGTCCTGAAGGACAAAACAGATGTCCAGTCTGTTGTTCCTCTGAGAATGGAATCATCCCACCTGAAGACCTGGAGACAACCCAATGGTTTCCTTCACGTTGGTCTGATAAAACCATAGAGTTGAGTCTTCCAGCTAAGATCAGATCAAAAGATGTTCTACCCTCCCCCGAATCAAAGCTTTCTCTGATCTTAGCAGTCCACCAGCTCAGACAGGTCCATCTGTCCAGCTGTGTTTCGTTTTATTAGCGCGGTCCTCTGGGCGATGACAGCCCAGAGGACCGCGATCTGATGAGTTCTGTCTAAGAATAGTTTGTGGGAAATTAAATCATCTGGAGGTGTCATCACTCGTGCCATCAGTGAGCGATATAATGTGGCGATGACTGAAATGGCCAGAAACTTTAATGAGCCTTACCTGAGGGTTAGCGCTGCAGACACCTGCAGCAGTTACGGCACTAAGCAGCACCTTCAGCTACAGATTAAATTTATGGATCCTGTATGTGACACATGGCTGCAGTTTTTCAGTCCGACAGAACAAATACAGCTCATAAAGAGCATCTGTACCATCATCCTGCAGCAGCGGCTCTGGGTGTTGAGATAAAACAATCCCACTAAACAAAGGATGAGCTTTACTACAGTAAAAAACGGGGGCGATGCAGGGTGAAGGTCGTGTTTCTGCTGGAAACAGGAAACAAATGTAGGGAAAGAAGAAGAGATCCTCCCTGAAACGAGTGCTGGAAACAGGATGACAGAACATGTGTTCGCTCACCTTCCCGGGATGAAGTGGAAAACCATGACTCCCCACAGCTTCGGGGCTGTTGATCAAAAAGCTGGACCACAAGTCCTAAATTCTGCTGCAGATTTCAAATGTTCATTTTCTATGATTCTGAGAAAGCGAGGCCTGCATTTTTAAAAGTGTTTTATTGTGGTGCAGGGAACTTTTTCCTTTTCCTTTTTAGGAAAACAGTCAAGAATCCGTTCAGGCTCGGTTACGTTACTGTCACTTTAAAATGATTTAATCTGGAATTTGCCATTTTTTTTTTACACTGTTGACCTTTCCTGTGATGCTCAGATATAAATAATCCAAACTAGAAAATTAAACTTCAGTTTTTGGATTAAAGTTTGAATATGGAACAAGCTACCTTACACACAGCTAACACACAGGTAATGTGATCTCTTTTCCTCGTCTCGGTCAAAAGTCTAACTGCCGAGTTCTGGACCGTTTGTAGCCGCTTCAATGCAGCCTGACTCAAACGATCACCAGCAGAAACTAATTCATGAATGAACAATAATGTAAAAGTATTCCGTAAACTAAACCATCACTTAGTTAACAGGATCGATGCAAACATCTCAGCAAATACCCCACAATCCTGGAAACCCTGATGAATCCCATCAGGCATAGACAAAGTAGCAAACAGCAGTATTCCCATCCAACAGCAGCATTCCCAATGAAAAGCAGCCTTTACATCCAACAGCAGCATTCCCATCAAAAAGCTATATTCCTTTAAATCCCTACACCAGGCTAAAGGTCAAAGGTGACAGATCATCTGCTGCTGTGGCCTCCAGACTCTGAACCTCTCCCTCTGAGCCTGAGATCAGTGGACTCAGTGGTCTCCTTTAAACTCACCTGCTCTGGTTTTGGTGGGACCTCCTCTTCATCCTCTGACCAAAGTCACACCCTCATTACTGCAAAGTCCACGGAGTCATCTTTCCTCCATACCACCATCAAAAGACCTTAAGATACTTGAACCCCTACTGAGAAGATGCACCCAAAAGCCTATCATGTTCACTCTGCGATCAAACCGCCCCCAAGCATACTAAAGGCGTCTGCGATGTCCCAGAGACGCCAACGGATCCACCTTCTGCAGACAACAGACAAGGCCCTGAGGTTCCCAAACCAGACACTGTCCCCTCCAGGAAGACCAAACAGGTTCAGACACTAGGAACCAAACTGGTGGATGCAACCCCACGCTGGAATAAGAACTCCGGACACAGATCTTGTTTTTGTTCAAACATTTAATTCTGATGTTTTACATTCCAATGTGGACACAGATATAAAAACACTGAAAGAGTCTCTGTGTGGGACCGGTTCCCACGCCAGTATCAGATTCTTGTTTGAAAAGGGGGCGTGTGTTTGAGAGCGGTCACTGTGATTGGCTGCGCAGCCTCCCACTCAGCTGCTGCACCTCCGTGATGAGCTGCTCCAGAGCAGCAACGCCGTCCTGCAGCTCGGTGTGGACCTGTCCCGAGGACACGTCTGTGTGCATTTGCTGGAAAACAAAAGACATGAAGGAATCCACCAAGTCCTAATGTTCTGACCTAAACTGTACAAATGTCGAGAACAAATTCCAGAGAAATGTTAAAGCTGCAGATTGCTGAGGTCACCATGACAACCACTTTCCTGTTAAATGGTGAGCAGCAGAAGGCTCTGATGGTCATATAGGGTAATGTTTTTTCTAGAGCTAAGTCTACCTGAGCAAGTGACCCTTCGCACCTGTGTCACCTGATCACATGGGTCCACCATGGTGGACGTCAACAGTAAGCTACAGGAGTACTGAATGAAGGTAAAAGTGGTTCTTTTACCAGTTCAGCCCGGCTTCCACCAGGTCACCTGTCAGAGGGCTTAGCACACCTTGGTGGGGCTGACAGAGATGTGTTAGCTAGCTCACGTTCCTCCTGCTGCTGTGCTCATGTGGATTGAGTGGCTGACTTTGGCTGGATTTATCCCGTATGTGACAAGTGACATCTCCACTCACACCGGAGCAGATTTTAAGCCCTAAAGAAGTTTGGATCTCTACTGGGTCAGCGGGACCAGCCCACACCAGGCGGGGGAGATGGATACCTCATAACCGAGAAGCTCATGGTGTTTAATAAACACTGGAGCTATTTTATTATCTCACATTCACTATAGTGAACAGAAGGGCACATCCTCATAAAGCACTCTAAACCAGTAATACAACCACATCACACCTGCCCTTCTCATCACATACATGAATGCTAATCTTAGCCGGTGAAACGCGTACGCTGCTAACCCGAAAACTGAGCGTTGCTCGTTCATTTGAATGACAGCTGCGGTTTGGCCCCATCTTCTGTCTCCATCAAGTTACTCGACAAAAAGACTAATTTGGTTCACATTCGTGTCCGTTAGTGCAGCCAGCCATGAAGCGAGCGTTACCATTTTACTGTGAAAGCAACAAAATAATAGCAATATTAGGCTACAAGCTAGCTTGTTTTGGACTAGCTCAATGGAGTCGTCCAGGACGTCCATCATGGAGATAGAGGCTTTCCCATGTGTAACATTGTTTTTAAGCTTGTGTGTGTGTGTGTGTGTGTGTGTGTGTGTGTGTGTCTGGTACATGGGTTATATGGGGTCATTTTAATCTGTAAAGCACTTTGAGCTACATTATCTTTTGTATGAAAAGTGCTATGCAAATAAAGGTTGATGACATCACGAGCAAAGGGTCTCTAGCATCAAAGGGGGCGGAGCTTCTCGTCATGGACTCGTATTAAACCATCATCCTGATGCAGGGGTGGAGGGAGCTTTCTAGAGGAGCAACCAAAGCCTCACCCACTCCTCTTAAGGAGAGGTGGGCTCAGAGCTCCTGGACCCTACCTTGGCTTTAGACGCCAGACTCCGGAGACTGAGGCGAGTGGAGGACAGCATCTGGAGAGCTTCTGATGGATTCTTCTTCTTCTCACTGCAGCTGAGCGTCACTGAGAGACAGAATCAGAAACATGTTCATCTTCACCACTGAGGATGATGAGTAGGCATGAGTAGTCTGATGTTAGCTGTTTATGAGCAACTGTCCGTCTCCCCCATGGAAGGATACCTGCTGTTTCTGCCAACCCCCCTACGCCCAGAGAGGTCAACCAGAGGTGATTTCTGAGGCCCGTTCCCCTCTCTGCCTGATCTGTTCTTGTCTTGCTCTACTTCTGGAGTCCGGTCACATGGATCCAACCCAGCAGAGCAGCTCGTGGTTTAAGTTTTAGCTTATGGATCTTCTAAATAACAAACCGGTTAGGAAGCGTTACGCGTGACGCAGATGTTGGCACAACCGGGTAGCCCCTAGCAGCAAAAGATGCAGACGCCTACCACCACAGTGGAGGTTCAGGTGTTCTGCTGATTCTCTGGTTCTTCTTATAAATGCAGCACAAGTACACATGCTCCAGCAACTCCAAGTATGATGTCACTTCCTGTCTGGGAATCAGAGTTTCCCTGTCTATTTTCTATCAGCGGCTAGGAGGTAGGGGACTTTTTTCACATTTAGCCTGAGTGTGAACCTCAAAGTGACTGATCACACACACACACACACACACACACACACACACACGCACACGCACGCACACACACACACACACACACACACACACACACACACACACACAAACACGCACACACACACTAGCTGTTTGTACAGGACCATAGCATTTGCAAAACGGGATTTGCCGTGGTTCCCTGGGGAGGGTAAAGCTCGTTTATAAGATCAGACCGTGGCAGTAATGTGGCGCAATCGTGGCATTTTTTATAAACGATTAGGTGATGGTGGCATAAAGGGGGTATGGGGGCGGTCTCTGCGCTGCCGCAGACTACCGTTCATCTTGGACATAACTTGTTTTTTATTGCGATTGAAGTTGTGATCGTTAAGTTTTTTTTTTAACAAGCAGCTCCTAAAGGTGTCTGTCCCCATCAGTCCGTGTGCAGTCTCTGATGATCAGAGCTTCAGCTCTAACAGAGGGGCTCATGGAGCCCTGCGGCGCTCCAGTTTTCCATCTCAGCTGACTTTGTTCAAAAAGCAAACTTTATTGCCTGTGTTTACTTTCATTTTCAACAAATTTGCCAGCCGGAGCTCAGTAATAACTCCCCACGTCATCATGACATCTGCCTCTGTTGCGACAGGGCGCATACGACAGACCATTACCGCAAGCGAGGCGGAACGAATGCCGCAATATTCACGCAACGCCATGCCGGCATAGTGAGTCTTGCAAAAGAGGCTACACACACACACACACACCAGCTGTGCTGCTCGCACTGATAACCGCCCTCGCCTGCTCTGGCACGGCGCCACCTGCTGGACCGTGTGGTGGTAATGTCTGCAGCAAGGTGGTGCTCACCTTCTCCCATGTGGACGGCTCTTTGGATCACCTCCTTGAACAGAACAGGATCTTTCTCCCAGCTGCTTGTTTGAACCTCACAGCGATGGGATTTGCACAGGAACTGAAGCGCCTGGAAGAAACAAACAGGCTATTTAATCAGCCTGACGGAGTCGGATCCAGCTGGAAAGAAAGGTGAAAGTGAAGATCGATGCTCTGAGCCACAAAAACCAAACAGGTGCTGTGGAAAGCAGGTAGACGCATAACTTATTACAGCTACCTGAGTGAGAGAAAGACCTGACATTGATGGTGACTGCAAAATCCAAGTAAAAAAACCCAATTCAATTCAAGTTTATTTATGAAGCGCCAAATCACGACAAGAGTCGTCTCAAGGACCTTCACACAGTTAACATTCCAGTACAGGTCAGGTCATTAAGCCAATCACTAACAAGTTTCCTATATAAGGAACCCAGTAAATTGCATCGAGTCACTGACTAGTGTCAGAGTCTTTACAGCAATCCTCATACTAAGCAAGCATGCAGCGACAGTGGAGAGGAAAACTCTCTTTTAACAGCAAGAAACCTCCAGAGGATCCTGGCTCAGTATAAGCAGCCATCCACCAAAGGGACATAATCCCTCCGGCGTGTCCCAAATACCATCACACACATTTTCACCTTCAGCCTTTTAAAGCAGCCGGTTTGACTTGCTGCTGCTGCAGGAGCAACATGAGACGCTCCAACAGACCAAATCTAACATCCAACCAATAGGAATTAAAAAGCTTCTCATACGTGCACGTGTGCACGGACTGGGTCATGTTTGTGCTGCGACCAAAAGCTGTTTCCCTGCTGCATTCGTGAGTCGCGCAGACGTTTCAGCGCCACCGATCTGAGTGAACACCAAAAGCTGCTTCAGATAGAGTTCATTAAGTTTTCTGTTCCGGGGGAGACGAGCTTGAGGTCTTCTTTTGGGTTCTTGGTTAATTTCTTCAAACGACGCAGGATGTGTTGCTTTTTTAGATCTTCAGCCCACTCGTGTTGTTAGACTGGCTCTACTGAAGAGGTCTGGTAGTGATCAGGTGTAGGTGGAGCTAAACTCCGCTGTATAAATAACATGATAATCTGGGATAATTCAGGATTTAACGAGGACCAGCTAGGCTCCGAACAAATCTGATCATCATTTCGGGGTTAGGGTTATTCATTTTTACGATATTTCTTCACTGATCTGAGACATTTAAGAGACAACAAAACTCATTAAATACCTTTTTCAGGTTTTCTTATAACCTTTCAGAGTAAAAGTCTAAAAAACTGTTTCCACCTAGTCCACTTCTGTACATTGGCATGGGTTAAAGCATCTAACCACGTCAAATAAAAGCAGGATGCTCTTCACAGCAGCACCGATTTGTTATTATTGTTGTTTCATTTATTCAGATACAGATTTAAATCATCTAACGTTACTAAGAGTCACCTTCTCGTTGTCCTCCGGGTCGGCGCCGTGACCCCCACCGTACAGCAGGGCGTACTGCTGCCATGTCTCAGCATCTGAGCTGTGGCGTGATGTCACCCGACCAAAAAGCTCCTTCAGTTTGGACGCCAAGGCTCCTGCCTGAGAACCCTGGCTGTCAGTCAAGTTCTCCACAACGGCCCGGACCAGGATCTGGAGAACCTGGAACAATAGAGGAAGGCCAATTACAAACCGTCCCGTTAAACGCCCCAAACCACCTCCATCAGCTCCTCCAGCTGGACCTGAAGACAATCCCAGACCAGCCTGGGGACATAATCCCTCCAGCGTGTCCTGGTCGACCTGGGAGGCCTCTGGGGGTCAGGACATTCCTGAACCACCTCAACAGGCTCCTCTGGAGTTGGAGGAGTTCCTCACAGATGTCTGAGCTCTTCGCCCTACCTCTGAGGCTAAACCTCACCCCCCTGACGAGGAAACATTCCTGTGTTCAGGATCTTTTAAGGTGTCAAAACTCAATCTCATGGAACAAGGACAGGCACCGTGACCTTCTTCTGCCCGACCCTCTTCACCACAACACCTCCTCCCTGCAGGCCCCGCCCTGCCTCACAGGTGTGTGGGTTAAGATCTGAATCAACCCTCGAATGCAGATACAGAGATGTGACAGGCCACCAGAGCAGCTGAACCACCTCCCCTCTCTCCTCGTACGACCTTCCTCCAGAGTCTAATGGACCATCTGTCAGCCTCCTCACTTGGAGGTTCTTCACTGTGCTGATGATCGCAATAAATCAGCCCAACTCCACGGAGCAGACAAACCCAGCAACATCACGTCAGACTTCCTGCAGGATGCAGCTGAGGACCGCTGATGGACACGTCCTCACCGCCTGTCTACACCTCAGGACACATTTCCTAGGATCTCACAACCAAAGGAGCTGGAGATGATTCACAGCTCATCATCAGGAGGTGTGGTCCATTCCATGGCCCATTTTCTGTGGCCAGAGTAAAATGACATCCATAAGTCTTATTTTTTTACAGCATCTCCGTCCATCACGGTGATAAAAGTCTCATCATTAGAGTAAAAAGTGGATGAACGACTCACGCTGGCAGAGCCGGAATCAAACCGATCACCTTCCAGATTTCAGTTCTTATTTTCTGCTCAAAAGATTCTGATGGGGAGAGAATAAAGAGGTGATTCAGAGCGCGGGCGTAGCGCCCGTTTAACCCCATGGGGCACCAGGCGGTGCCGTTTCCAGTCTATAAGACAGGAATTCATGGTGGTCCGTGCCGGCGTCGCCGCCTCAGCTCGGCTTAAAGAAATGAAAGAAAAACACGGGCAGGAGAAACGTGACTGATCATATGATGCAGGCCTAGAGTGGCTGGTTCTGCTTCTGCTGCAGAACTCCAGTCAGAGAAGGAGCTGCACAAACATTATTATGGGATGTTGAGGCTTCGGACAGGACCGGAGACGAGACTCAAACGTAGGCTCATAAATTGTGACTCAATCTGACTCGGTTTAAACATCAGACATCATCTACCCAGCTGATGCTTCCTGTTTTTGGAGACTCCGCCCACTTTGAATGACATCACCTGCATGTGTGATCCTTACTGTAGATGAAAAAAACATCCAAATGACAGAAATATCCTTGAATAAGCGACTTGATTTATTTTCTGGAGGGTTTTTCCATCTCACTCCTCTCATCAGACTGATCACAGATTAGCAGATTAACCAGATTAAAAACCAAGGATGAAAAATGCTTTTAAGTGTTTTTGTCGTCGGTCAGAACCAGCCGAGTTGGAGCTGAACTGGGTTCTCCGGTAAAAGAGAATTATTTCTGAGGAGAAACGGAGAATGGATTATCCCGACTGCACAAGCTCCGGCTGGTTCTCCTGGTTTAGGAGAACCATGCAGATGATCCTCCACTCACTCACAGCTGGTTCCTGTTCTGCTGCTGCGACCAGGAGGGAGTTTGTTCCCTCTGATGTTTTTAATGACTTTAGTTAATTTGATCACAATCAAAACGAGTCGGAAGAAACAGGAAGTCTGACCTGATCAGGACATAAATCACACTTTGACTCAAAACTTAGAGAAACGATGGAGAACATCATGAACTACTGACTTTTCCGGGCGGTCGTGAAGGCAACAGAAACGGAGAAGCTGGTCGCTGCTTTACCTGGATGTCTTTGTAGTTTTCCCTCAGGTCCATAAGGCGGTGGTACGCCCGGATTGCTTCTGAGAAGTCCCCGATGTCAGTGCTGACAACAAGGAAGTTCTCCCAGATCTGCCAGTGCTCGTAGTTACACTTCAGGGCCTCCTGCAGCGTGTGGAAGGCTTTGGTTCTGTCAGAGGAAACCAGGCAGATTCACTGAAACAGGACGCCAGAAGACTTAACATTTTGGTCCTGATCCAGATCACATGACCACAGTTCAGAGTCGAATGAAACCAGACCTTTTGTTCTGCTCAGCTTCTTCTTTACCACTGCAGTCCAGAGAGACACTCTTATCACTGACAAAGACCTGACCTGTTGGGCCACCTCTCCATCATTCCATCACCAAAGAACAAGACCTAGAGGGGGTAATGACCCACCAGAACCCTCTTGTCCATGACCCTGTCCTGCCCAGAAACGCCCGATGGGAACGAGCTCATCTTATTGCTGAGATACGGACTCTCAGTTCTTCAGGGGCCAGAGACGTCCCTCTCCGGTGGACTGGAGAACCCATGAAGGTCTGGTCCACTGTTCCATCTTTTATGCATTCATCATGTTAGACAGCAGCAACACACTACACTCAGACTAGCCGTTAGCACATCACTCCTGAGGGGTGTAAACTATTTCTGTCAACAGAGGCTGTCCAGGAAGCTAACCAGGGTAAGAAGGGAACCATTTCTGTTTTTACACAAACTTTATTCTCTAGAAATCCTGCAGGTGTTCAAACATCTAAAAACCAACAGAAAATGGGCAGAATCTGGTTTAAACCGGATCTCCAATGATCAGCTCAGGGATGAAGCACCTTGCAGGTCTCTGCTGGATTTGTTCCGGTTCCTTAATGACGTTCAGAACTAGCGGAGCGGCTTTAGGTTTTATTCTGTCATTCCCAGGTTTTCCGGTTTCCTCTACCGTTCCACAGACACACTGCAGCAGGTCACATGCTAGTGGCCTGTTGGGAATTGCCCCCAGGCTGAGCCTGCCTCATTAGCAGCTGGGTTTACTCCAACACGTTAAAAGATTTGTCCAATAACAAACACACACACACACACACACACACACACACACACACACACACACACACACACACACACTTACTTCATTTTGAGGCGAATGTAAGCCGTCGACAGGTTGTTCCACGCCTCTGCATTCTGAAGGACAGGAGGAGGACCAGGATGGGCCAGAAAAGTTCAAGGAAATGAGTTTGGCACATTAAAGAGCAAGTCACCCCCAAATCAACTTTATTTTTCTGATAAACTATACAAATGTGTGTCTAATCGTGCTGCAGACACGTGTAGTCAATAGTTTTGCACTTAAGTGCATTTTAGTTAAAATTTAAATCTTCTGCCTAAAACTGTCAGTGTTGTGCCGTTGTCAGGTAAAAACTCTGCACTGCATTTGAATTTAAATCTGCCATCGCTATTGGCTAAGAGGTATCCTAGAACGTTAGCTGGTACCGTATGATGTCACAATGTCGTTGTGAGCCTGTGTGTGTATTTGTTAGCAGCTCCGCCGTCTCGGTCTGCTAGGCAACAGCATTTGTTGCATTTTTCAAACAGGAAGTGGGAGTGGAGTAAGAATCTGGTAGGGGGTGCTGGGTTTCTCCCAGTGCTTTATAAGCCCGCCAGGCTAAGCGTCATTTCCCACCCTCCTCCCCGTCATGTCCCGCCCCGTCCCCCTCCCCGACCGTGTCCGCTGACACGAACGGCACAGCGACACTAGAGCCCTCCATCAGCTGTTACTGGTGAGAAACATCAGCGGAACGTGTGCACCCCCCCACCCCCAACGGCCGAAGCCGCTAGGCTTAACTCATTTTCTGGGGGAAACTCTGGGGTGACTTGCTCTTTAACAATAAGACAGAAGCTTTAGGTTTATAAAAGACTAAAAACGATGATTTCAAGTGTGTGTGTGTGTGTGTGTGTGTGTGTGTGTGTGTGTGTGTGTGTGTGTGTGTGTGTGTGTGTGTGTGTGTTCTTACGTCTGGCTCGAGTCCCACACACCTCTGGAAAGCTCTCGCCGCTCCCTCATAGCCTTCCAGAGTGATGTAGGCACATCCGAGGGAGAACCAGACACCCAGCTGCAGACAGAGGGACAGATGAGAGTCTACCCAAACACAGATTTCCTCCAGAGCTCTAAAAGCTGCTGGCTGGATTTAAAAAAACGTTTTTACTGAAGAACAAAGACAAATTTATTCAGCTTCAGTAACACCAGAGGTGGAGAACCTCCAGTTCAGCAGTTTTCTACGTGTCTCCTGGAAACCTTCATGTTGCATGTCATCACATAACCCTGTCCCTTGGTCTGACTGGTCGTTAATGGGTTTCAGGTGGAAGACCACAGCATGTGCTGCCGCCATCATTTAGGGAAAGGGGTTCCACCCCGGTGAAGTCTGACGGGTTCTCTAACGGACAGAACACTGGGGGCGAGAAGATGGATTTCAGGGACAGCAGTAGCTTAGGAGGTAGAGCAGGTTGTCCAGTAATGGGAAGGTTGCAGGTTCGATCCCGGCCCAGAGAATTCTGCCGCTGTGCCCTTGGGCAAGACACCTGCTGGTGCTGGTCGGAGGGACCGGTGGCGCCTGTGTACGCCAGCCTCGCCTCTGTCGGTGCGCCCCAGGGCAGCTGTGGCTCCAGCGTAGCTCATCACCACCAGCGTGTGAATGACTGATTGTATCGTTAAGCGTCTTGGGGGGGCTGTAGAACCCTAAGAAGGCGCTATATACATACAGACCTTCATTCCAGCTTCAGCACAATGTACAGTAACATTTACAAACGTGACAGGAAATGACATCACACCATCAAACCAATAAAAGCTGAGGTGAGGGTTCCAGAGACTAGTTAGAACAGCTTTCAGCCTATTTAGAAAAAGGATGCATTTGGGTCTCCTCCGGCTGCGTATGGCGGACTGTTCCGTAGACTGACATCTGTAATGGGGGGTCGTCATGCGGAGACAGCCTGAAAGACGAGCGTTGATCCCGCCCCACGACGGAGCCGTCTACGGTCAGGGCCACACGTGTAGGCTGGTCTGCCAGCGACTAGTTTGTAGCTTTAAGGTCCAAAAACACTTGATCAGACGGAGGTTTGGACTCTGAACCGTTGAGTTTCAGTCAAATTAACAAAGGTGTGAAAAGTTCTGAAACTAGATTTCTAACCATCATCTGAATGGTTTCTGGTATCACTTCCTGTGTGCAGGAGGGTTCGTACCTGCATGGGGTTGATTTTCAGCGACCGCTCAAAGCAGTCGACGCACTGCTGGAACTCCTTGTTTCTGAGGTGCAGCAGAGCTTTGGAGCGCATGGCTCTGGCGCTGCGCCGGTCTGACAGTTCCCACGCCCGCTCATAATACTGGTGGTCATTCAGGATGTCTCCCAGTAAGCAGAAAAGACTCGGAGTCTCCTTCTTCTCCAGCTCTCTGCGCACAATCTCCTCGGCCTGAGAGCAGAGAGGAACCAGCTGATGTTAAACGGAACAGAACTCATCACAACACTGCGAGGAAGCTGAACATTTCTCCAATTTAAATCTCACTTAAACAAAAGTTTCTGTGATCTGATTGGCTGGTCTGCTGGAGCTGTCCAATCGGAGCAGTCAAAGGTTTTATTATGGAGAGCATCAGTAGCTTTTGTTACAGGAAACGTCCCAGTATGTAACCTTACTGGTAAGGTTTTACCAAAACATGAACGTAACCACGCGCCTCGCCCGGAGCCACCGCCGCGGTGTCGTCCAGCAGGTCTAATCCTGAACCGTTCCACTGCTCTGTCTGTGTGAGTCAGAGAGGAGCAGCTTTGGACTGAGACCAAATCACTCCAAACAAATGGATTACCTTGTTGTTTTGACCTCAGCGGGAACATAACTGGGCCTGTTGGCCGGAGCAGCGCAGCACACGGTTTAAGACAGGAGGGGAAAGGAGACTTTATTATTAGCCAGAAGCAACCTGGGTAATCACGCTGGGGAGACGAAGAAGGATGTAATCGAATAAAAGAGCTGGCAGGCAGCCCACCGAGAGCTCCAGACATAAAGGAGGAGTCTGAAACAGACCGGGGATCAGATCCGCCTCTCTGGTTCTGATCCACAATAACGAGGTTTGGCAGATTGGTGGAATCTGATGGTTTTTATTTAAACAACGATAAATACAAAAACCTTAAAGATGTTTGTAGTTATCAGCAGTTTAGGTTCAGGACTCACCCTCTTTCCTTCAGGCAGAAGCTCCAACAAGGCTGCTGACCTCTGACCTTCAACTGTTCTCTGCCGTTTGTTTCCTACGGTCTGATTTCAGTCTTAGGAGTTTATTATTGACCTTAGGTGGATTATCTACTATGAGCTCGTAACTCTGCCACACCTGTAATCATTAAATGACAGACTCAATCTCAGTTCTAAGATCCAAAGAGAACCCAGAACCACTCCTAGTCGTTCTGTGCACCAGTTATAGGTTTATCCCTCCAACAGAACCAGTACACTCCAGAAGAGCTAATGTATGGTCATGGGGCGACGGTGGCACAGGAGTTAAGTGCTCGCCCCGTAATCGGAAGGTTGCAGGTTTGTGTCCTTGGGCAAGACACTTAACCCACGTTGCCTGCTGGTGGTGGTCGGAGGGACTGGTGGCACCTCAGTCAGCGCGCCCCAGGGCAGCTGTGGCTACATTGTAGCTCATCCCCACCAGTGTGTGAATGTGTGTGAATGGGTGAATGACTGATTGTGTTGTAGAGCACCTTGGGGGGGTTACAGGACTCTAGAAGGCGCTATATCAAATACAGACCACTTACCATTTATCGGGCCCCAGCTGATCCGAGTGGAGGAAGTCAGTGGACATAAATATCAGCCTATCAGGAGGCGAGATGCTCCAGCGACGACCCAACAAACCCAACCCTGGGCAGAACGGCTGAAAACCCGCTGTCCCCAATACCACACGTGTAAACCAACAACGTCTCGACGATAGTCCAGCTGGTGGGGCATTGTCATCGAATGACTTTTCAAGATAAAACTGATGCTCATGGAAAACAAGCTGGTGGTTCCAACTGGATCCAACATTATAAGGGATGCACCGATATGTCATTTTGGGCCGATAGCTGATATTAATATTGCTGTTATGGTCGATGACCGATACCGATATAAACATACATGCTGACATGTATGTTTCTGAAATCAGCAGATTTTGTTCAAAAGGAAACAAGATGGAAAAAATATCAGTTGTTTACATCGGCCCATAAACTAAAATAAAAAATGATAAACAGCAATCAGGATGAAGAAAGTTGAGCTAAATCAGATGAAAAGTCCATGGAGTCGACAGGAGAACATCTCAGGAACCAAACAGCTGAGGGACTTCCACGGTTGTTTGGATGAGAGGTGAAACTACTCCAGGATGGATGAGAATCTACTCTAACTTCGGAAACCCTTCTGGTGACTTCTGGTGAAAAGGGACTCCTGATTCCTTAAAGATCAACAAAGGGGCTCCTCCTGATCCTCACAGACGAGTCCTGTTCGAGATCCAGCAAAACGTAGAGATCAATTACCAAAGCGTGTCTGAGAATCCTGACCTTTCACAGTCTGAGCGCTTCAGTTCAACGCACTAGAACAGAAACCTGCCGAGATCCGCCTGAGAGCAGCTCTGTGTCCCTCCGAAAGGACGAAAGTCCTCATTTTAAAGCCCGAGACCAGGAGGAGCAGAGCTCCATCGATCAGCTGATAGACAGCATCATGATGAGTGTCTCAGAGGAAAGCAGCTCTGCATCACTATCGATTATGATAAAACCTTGGTGCTCCAGTGGACCGGATAGACTCATAATAATTCAGAAATAAAGAGTGTGAGTGTGTGTGTGTGTGTGTGTGTGAGTGTGAGATTCCATACATCCATAAAACAGGAGAGATATGGAGGGTTGTATGGGGTGATGCTGCTTCATCCACATCAAACAGCAGATTAACTCCTCTGTGAGTTACTCGCTCAGCGTCGGTGAGTTGGAGCTGAAAGTCAGTGAGAAATGGCCTCGTCTGGACAAGGAAGTATCGGGTAGTAAATGGTCTCTCAGTCTGAAGGCTGAGAACGCAGATAGAGTGTATGTGTGTGTGTGTGTGTGTGTGTGTGTGTGTGTGTGTGTGTGTGTGTGTGTGTGTGTGTGTGTTCAGAAGTACATTTAAAATAAATCAGGCATTTTACGTCATCTGATCCTGGAAAGGTGAAACAAGCTGGACGACGTTCTCATTAGAGAATCTTTCTTAATTCAAGCTAAAAAGTACAAAGTACCAAACTTAAAGCTAACGGGAGCTGGTTTACACACGGGGTTTGGTTCTAGAACCCTGCTTCGGTACAGGGATGATGCAACGCTAATCTATCAGGAACAAGTCCCATGATAGTTGGTAGGTATGAACAGGTGTGTGTGCGCGTGCATGCGTGTGTGTGTGCGCATACACACACCTTCCCATGCTGACCAAGCCTCTCGTAACAGACGATTACATCCTCCCAGAGCTCCAGCTTCTCGTACAGGAGGAGAGCTGAACTGACGCAGCCGAGGTCGATGAGCAGACCGGCCAGTTGCTTCTGCAGGAGGAGGAGAACATTGATGGAACCTTCAGGAAGCTCACGGAGAATCATAATGTTCACAACCTTCTTTATCACAATGATTCACCAACCAGCATGGAGGTCGGGCAGAAAACGAGCAAAACAATCATGTTTATTCATGAACACACACACACACACACCACCTTTGTTACATCAACACCTCGGTTCTGCTGTGAGGTGAAAAAGCACAGCAACTCCTGCTGCAACCCTCCTCCACCTCAGCCCACTTCCAGTCCCCAGGCGCTGATTCCCGCTCTTCAATTCCAGCTTTATTGCCGTTATCAGTTATTACACGCTGCCTCGGTGATGTCTCCTCCCCAGCTGATCTCTCCCTTCCTGCAGTGCTCATCCTTCTTTAATCTCCTGGACAAGCTAAAGTCTTCCTATCACTTTTGTCTGTGTTTGTTCTCTTTCCTGTTGGGGGTTTAATCTTCACACATCTTTGTTCTTTAGCTCTGTAACTAAACACCATTAGAGCTGCTTCCTGCAGCCCCGTGAGGCCTTTAGATCTGTTTCCTATGATGCCTTTCTGCAGCAGCATTTGTTTGATCTACGCTAACAGCCACGCAATGACGACATGAGGATGACTCATCAGAGCTAAGAAACAGCAGCTTTTAAAGCTGAGAGTTTCTCCACAAACTAAACCCAGTGAGTAAAACCAGTACCTTACTGGTCTGCAGCTGCTGGTGACTAACAGCATTCTCAAGGCAGTTTCAAAAACGTCTCAAAACGTTTTCCTAATGGGAGTTGCAGGTCCTCGTTCTTCTGTCAGGAAATCATGCAAAAAATCTTGAACGACAATTTTTGTCTCAAACTAGTTGCAGAGTTGTTGCATTTGTCTGGAACGAGTCCTAATTTAGATTCAGGGGCCTAGAAATGTAGAAAATACGAGATTAGAGATTATTTGTACCGTGAGTCGTGTATCTACAGGCAGGATCATACCTGAAGGTGACATCACTCAAAGTGGGTGGAGTCTCCTCAGACTCATAGCTAGTCAGATTGCTAACAAATGAGCGGCTAATCAGTGGTGTTAGAAACAGCTCTTGTCCTACCGATGCCATAGACCAGGGGTGTCAAACTCAAACTCACACGGGGCCCAAATGAAACTCTGGGACGGAGTCGAGGGCCAAACTTAATATTTTTTGAAAAAGTGACGGCAAATTTGCACATTTTCTTTATCAACATATATGCAATTTTAAACTTTTAATTTGGAAACAAACGTATTTTTGCATTAACACTGAATGTGGAATAACCAAATTACACACGAGCAAGTCCGTTTTGAATAAAACGCATCAGTGGTATTCATTACTTGTGCATTCAGCATTTTTAAAATCTATTCAGGATTTATGTTTTCTTGTTGTTTGTTCATTTTTCTTATTTTTATTCTCCTTTTTCTCCTGTAATAAGTGTCATCGCTGCTGTGACGTCTAGCTTTCCCCACTGAGGAACAATAAAGGGATTTTCTATTCTATTCATCTATCTGCAGCCTTTCCACTTCCTGTTTACTGTAGGTTAAATCTTTTCTCACGGGCCAACAACAAAATAAAAATATCATTTTATCTTAAATGAAAATGCAACATCTCACCTGTTAACTTTCATGTTTTGGAGCAGAAAAAGAGCATAAAACCAACATATTTAAAGCTCAGTTTGCTCCACTGGTTTACTGTGATGCTCACCTGTTCCAGCCAGATACCTGCATCATGGGGTTGATCTGAGCTGAGGAGGAGACTCCTGTTGTTTTGTTCATCTTCATCATAATAATGACAACATTAGATGACAACAGGTGCTCACATAGGTTTGTGCTGCTGAACATGTCTGAGCAGCTTGACCACGTTGTTGTGTGTCGGGGAGGAAAAATAACAACGACAGCAACCACAGAGTCATGCTGGTTTGAGCGGGTCGCTTCTCACTGGAGTTATATCAGCTGTCTGGAAGTTAGTTGGAAAACTTTCTCTGTCAGTCGTGAACGCATTACTGAGCGGTTAAAATCTCCGTTTCTGGGCTTCAACGTCAGAAATTAGCTGAGTGAACTCGGCGCTGAGTGAGAGGAGTGTTTAGTTTGTCCGAGACAGCGGAGCTGCAGACACCAGCAGCAGACGCTGGAAAAAACACAAAGAAGGGGGCGCTTCGGCGCCGCGCTAACGCCGCAAAGCATCATAGGAGTTGTAGTCTTTGTGGTAAAATCGGCCAGCGGGCCAGTTTTAATATATTTTTTATATGTGGCCCGCGGGCCTCGTGTCTGACACATGCGCCCTAGAACATCCGGTTCTGGTCGACCAAGCTCATATCGGACCTTTGGGTTGAAGGTCTAAAGTTAAGATTTAGTTAAATTAGTTTTTAGAATTTGTAGATCATTTTGTAGAACACAGATCAGAATAATAAAGGAGAGCATTTTCCCTTCTTCCAAGTAAATAAGAGCTGTGCTGTGTCTGTACGGAGAACAGGTGTGATACCTGGACGGCCCATCTGGGCGGGACTTGGCAGCAGTAGAAGACTTTAAGGCGGTCAGTCACCGGACAGCTCTGGTCTTCAAAGTGGTCCACTATCGTCTGGAAAGGAAACCAGAATCAGAACCTGTCTTCTCTGCGATCTACATCCCTGTTGGGAGACGAGGTCTCAGAGCAGATTCAGTCTCACGACCGGGTTTCAGGATCATTAGGTACTGAAGGACTGATGGAGAACATCCAGAAGGAAGTGGCCCTAGTCAAAAGGTTAACCCTAACCCTAAACCAACCTCAGCTGACTACTGCTGAGGAGGAGGAGGAGCTCCATCGCTCCATACGGCCATCACATCAAGACACCAAGGTACTAGAACTTCTCTGCTTGTGGGAAAGATTCCCCACTCGGGAGGGTAGGTTCCTGCTCTTCCCAGATGGGAATGTGGTCTTACATTTGGAAGATGATGCTGTTCACTGGTCATGGCTTGAAGAGGCCAACAGAAACACATCATCTGCAAAGAACTTTGTTCTGCAGCCTGCAGCTCAGACATCCTTCAGATGTAACGTAATGCTTTTCTTGCCTCTCACAGGAAAGTGTATTTACTCATCTTCACCTAAAGGGGAGACGTGAAAGACCTCTGTTGTGTCTGAACATCAACTCTTAGCACAGCGATTTTAGCGGCTCTGTACAAACGAGAGGCTCATTGACTCGAGTTAGACAAACCACCGAGCCCGGATTTTCTGGAACTCTTCTCTTTATTTTACGATTTAAGTGGAACCATTTTCTGAATCTAGAAATCCAAAGTAGTTGATGTAAAGAGGAAAGATTGCTGGCAGCAAGTAAAAAAGCCATAACGAAGAGATGGAACCACCAACAACAGAGGGCTGGACAAATGTTGGAGAAGGTTTCCTTCTCATTTCTATAGAATACAGTCCAAATGGACAGAAAGTGACTCAAACCAGTCAGAGTGGACGTCTTGTGAACTCTGTTAGTACGTACAGATATTACGCTTTTATTTTGTAAGGCTAAACGATCAACTCAAATAACCTGTACTTATCTTGGCTCCACCCATAACCAGGTTCGGTTGCACATATAACTGAGTAACTGTAATATTCACCATGCTTCTTCAATAAAAGACGAGTAAAATAAAAGAGGAAGGAAAGAAAAAGTCTTTGAAGCTTAAACTTCTGGACATTAACGGTGATGATCTTCACTGATCCTCTCAGAAGATTACGAGTAAAAAGAGGTCAGCTTCGCCAGAACAAGGATCCAGGAACACGTCGAACTACAAACTATTTGCTGCTATGACAGCAAACTTCTTCTTCTTCTGGCAGTGACAGCCAGAAAGTCAGAGTGGGGAAAAAAAATCAGCTGTCAGCATCTGAAACACGTGCGTGATTATAAGATGTGGAGAGAGTTGGCTCAGTAACCCTGAAGCTGCACAAAGGACATAAAACACGTCTAAGAAGTGAATGTTTGCTGCTACCAGCTCCAGTGCTCACTCCGCACCGAGCCTCTGGCTCTGAAGGTTTGAGGAGAAACAGCAACAGGGCTGGTTTTTATTCCTTCAGCAGCTTTTCCTCATCTCGAGCTGCTGTCTGACTCGGCTATTTTAGGGATGTTATTGATCAACATCAGAAATAACATTTAGAGCTGTGGGGGATTAATGGTTGTTTGTGTGCCGTGTTGCTCTGAAAGAAAGAACAAGGTTACTCTATTACTCACTGGTGCTGGGAGGAGCTCTACAGCTCCATAGCTTCTCCAGTTCTGTGTGAGGAAGGTCCAGACATCAACCTTCATTCCATCATCTGATCTACATCCATCAGCAACAAAAACCAGAACAGAGGGACACAGCGGCCTTCTCCAATAAACGCTTTCCTATCCCTTATCTTCTAAGGGTTAGGGTCAAAGGTCAGGAGTGAAACCTCTCTCCTGTGATACCAGTTAGCCGGAGTCTGAGCTCATGGCTCAGCTACGATCTGCAGAGGCAGCCATCTTGAGTTGGACTGACTCCAGACACCTGATAAGGGCGTTTTTCTCAGACTTCTAACACATTTGCCAAAATAAAATTTGAGCACTTTCCAGGTGTGTTTTCAAGCTTTTCCAGCCCCTCACAGGGGAGCCGGTTCACACACACCTGTAACGGCTCAAACCAGGCAAGAAGGTTCAGTCTGCTGATTGGTCAGGTGTTCTGGGGCCAGGGCTACAAGGAGCAGTGTGTTCTGATCCTGACACGTTCTAATCTTTAGTTACTCACCTGGGTTTGCATCATGGCCCTCTCAACACACCGAGACCTTCCCTTCTCCAGTTTGGTCCGGAGACACAGAGCTGTGACCTCCACGGCCCAGAACTTCGGCTGGGACAGAAGACACTAACCAACACAAAGACACAAGAATTAAAAATGTTAGAAAACGACTGACTAGATCCCCGAGCCACCTCAACTGGCTCCTCTCAATATGGAGGAGCAGCAGTTCTACTCCGAGCCCCTCCCGGATGTCTGAGCTTCTCACCCTATCTCTAAGGGAGAGCCCGGACACTCTTCGGAGAAAACCCATTTCTGCCGCTTGCATCTGCAATCTTGTTCTTTCAGTCACTACCCAAAGCTCGTGACCATAGGTGAGGGTAGGAACGTAGATCGACCGGTAAATCAAGAGCTTCGTCTTCTGACTCAGCTCTCTTCACCACGACAGACCGGTACAACGCCCGCATCACTGCAGATGCAGCACCCATCTGCCCATCGATCTCACGCTCCAGTTTTCCCTCACTTGTGAACAAGACCCCGGGATACTTAAACTCCTCCACCTGAGGCAGGACCTCATCGCTGACCTGGAGAAGTATTGGGTAGAATGACCCTTTTCTGAATCAAGACCATGGTCTCGGGCTAAACACTCAAACCACCACGAGATAAATAAACAGGTTAGAAAATAGAAACAGGTAAAGAATTATTAGTAGAACATATTTCACCGCTGTTGTGTCCTTGGGCAAGACACTTAACCCGCCTTGCCTCCTGGTGGTCGGAGGGACCGGTGGTGCCAGTGCTCGGCAACCTCGCCTCTGTCGGAGCGCCCCAGGCCAGCTGTAGCTACATGGTAGCTCATCACCACCAGCGTGTGAATGTGTGAAAGGCCATTTACCATTTTATCATGTGCAAACATTCCCACGTGTGGACTTCGGTGAACATTCATATGGAGGGTCTTCAACAGTCTGATGGTGATGGGGTAGAAACGGTCCCAGAACCAGAGTGTCCTGCTCAGCAGGCTTTGGCCTGGATGGGTTCTGCCCTCCATCATCCTCAGTACTTCATATAGAAAGTTAAAAGTTGGGAATAGACTTGACCTTTGACCTCATAGCACCAGTAGTTAAACGTCCGTAGATGTCCTAACCTCGGGACACCGCCACACTCTGGTCCATAGGATCACTGACCTGGAACCAGATCCTCCAGGTGATTCTCTGTCGTTAAAATGGAAAACCGAACTCTGAAGTCAACACGGAGGTTTGCTGCTCTCAGCTGAGAGAAACCGACTAGCAAGCTTCATTGAGATCACCTAATTATTAACAGCTATTAGAGCCGGGGGGTCTTCATGTGTGAGCCGCGGTGATGATCTGGTGTTCCAGCAGCAGATCAGCTGATTAAAGGATTATCGGGAACGGGGCTTTGGAACATCCAGCACACAAGAACATTACTGACACCGTTAGTCTGACACCAGGTTCTGGCCTGAGAATGGATTAACACACACACACACACACACACACACACACACACACACACCGCTGATGATAATGTTAACGCACCATGAAAGTGATCCATGGATGGAGGCGAAGAGAACAAAGCTCTGATTATGTTTGTGGCTGCTCGGTGAGTCCCGTCGGACTCGTTAGTGTTCCAGTAAATTGTCCTGATTATGCCGTTATTCCAGAAGCAACATGAGTCATCGAACCATTAAAATCAAATGATAAAACATGATAAACATTAGTCACGCTGCCGTTAACACAAACGAGCTCCACAGACGCCCACATGAGAATATTCACCGTTATTTAATGAGTTCGACACGAACATCAGAGCACTTATTAGACAGGAATCAGCCTTTATCATCCAGTTTACTTCATAAAACTCAGACATCCGTTATATTAGACAAGTCATGATCTGTGGATGAAGAAAGACTTTTTGCACATGAGGATTCCCCTCAGGGTGGGGGGGTGCTTTTAATCACATTCAGATTTTCCGGTACGGGACAGAGATGTACCGAGATGCACCGAGGTCCCACATCCTTCGAAGGACCCGGCCTATTAAGTACACGTGGGCTGATGCCAGTCCAGACACCGAGTGCTTGTTAACTGGGAAGTTCTCACCCTTACCTGGGCGTATGTCCTGTCGCCCAGGTAAGGGTGAGAACTAAGTGAAAACTAAACTCAGCAGCAAAAAGGGACCCACCATACGAGCTACCTCTGTCCTTGGTCAGACCGGAGACATTCCAGATCTGTCCTGCAGCAGACAACGTGGACAAATTAATTTTTCTATAAAAACACGAAGCCTGGACGAACCTGAAGAAGGCTGATCTGCTGACGTTCCCAACAACTGCAGGATCTAGATAGTCTAATTTCCTGGTAAGTGGACACCTCTCCTCTGATTGGCTAACAGCAACATGACTCTACCAATGACTGTTTGCTCTGCAACGTTGATGTTTCATCTCCACAAACGTAGTTGCTAATGCTAACGGTTAGCTTCTACTAGCAGAGACGTTCTCTGCTGTTTCCTGGACTAAACCAACAACAACTTTCCCGTCGTGAGTCCAGATGGGTGAGTCCATGAACGTTAGTGACAGTGTGACGTAGATCTGTCAGGATTTTCTATCCTAGAGTTTCACCGTCTGTTTTCTATCAGAAGCTAATGCAGGAGATGGGTGTAGGAGACTATTTTCATGTTCAGCCTGCATGAGAAGCTCAGAGTGGCCTGTTAGAATCAGAAATAATCATTTAAATTTGGTTTTACCATGTTCCACACTTTTAAATTAAAGTTTTTCTTGAACCATCTGGACTAGAGGCATGGATGAGGGCTCTCTGAAGAGAACCCCCTGAATGTGAATAAGCTCTATTGTTAAAGAGTAAAAAGACCCTGAATACACCAAAAAAAAAAAAACCTTTTTGATCGAGATGACTCTGTTCTGGTGACGATGCGAGGTGTTGAATGGTGAGTTTGACATTATTTCACATTTCTGAGAGATGTGTTTACATTTTTTGGATGTACACCTGATCTAACCTTCTTCCAAGATCTTCTTCTTCCATCCATCTTGCGGTTCCTTCTGCCCGTCTCGCTACCATGGGGAGCAGAGCTTTCAGCTGCTCTGCTCCTCGACTCGGGAACTCACTTCCCCCAGACATCAGAAACATCGACAGTTTTACCCTTTTCAAATCAAAACTCAAAACACACATGTTTAAATCTGCCTACAACCTCTGATTTTATTGAACTGTTTCTCTCTTTGTTTTTTCTTGTTTGGGTTTTATTATTGTTTTATTGTATTTTATCACGTGTTTTCTGTCAAGTGACCTTGGGTGTCCTGAAAGGCGCTTTTAAATGAAATGTATTATTATTATTATTATTATTATTATTATTAACCTGATGTTATATCAGCAGAAGATGAATATGTCAGCTTCAGGGTTGAGTTTTCATGTAATCATGACTTATTTCTGACGCTTCAGGATAGACTACAGACTCAATCAAGACAGAGTTGATGAAGATGGCCAGATATGTGACAACCATCTAACCAGCCTGCAGATTCCTGGATCTACATGTAGGCTGGGAAGATGCCTGCTCACAGAGCCAGCAGCTTTAGTTCAAAACAAGCACAAGACTATCTTTAGGAATAGTTTATTAAACGTTTCCTAAGGGTCAAACCCCTGTTATGGATCTTGTTTCCTTCTTCATTAAAGTTTGTTACAGTATCTACGATGGTAAGTCGTCAAGACTTCAAAGGTATGTAGCGTTGTTTAAGTTCAGTGTTGGGCAAGTTACTTCAAAACTGTAATACATTATTTATTACTTGTTACCCTCATTTTAAAGTAATTCATTACATTACAATATTACTGGTTTTAAAATGTAAGGCATTACACTACTTTTGCATTACTCTAAGTTACTTTCAACAAAACAACTTCAGTATGAGTTTGGTAATCTGATGCCTGGTGAACTCATGACACATCCGGTGGAAGGTGATGTGGTGTCTGAGCTAGGACTGCTGTTAAAAACAGTTCTTTAGAAGGATTGTTTATGAAATAAATGAAACAACAATCTGTACTCTCAGCACGCTGCCATCTTAGATTAACTGAGCGGCGAGTGAGGTGGTGGGGGCTCCAAGTCTATTTAGCCTTGGTCCCCAAATGCCTTGATACGGCCCTGGATGTGGGACTGACTTCTGGGGTGATCTGATTCTATCACATGTATAAATAATGAATGCTTATATATTATTGCTTTTCACTGGTAAAAATGTGTACTGGGGATAAATCTACCTACTTTTTGTCTTTTCAAGCACTTTGTTTTGTTTTCTTGGTTTTATGTGAATTATTTCCGGCCCTTTCTCTCTCTAACCGTCCTGCATGCAGCATGTTTTCTCCGTCTTCCAGAAAAAACTGTTTCCTAGATTTCCTACTTTCTAACGATCAGCCAAAGGGATCTTCACATGCGCGGCGCTCCAGCAGTAATGAGTTTAAATCACCGGGGCCCAGACTAACTCAGATGAGGCAAAGCACGTCAGAAAAGTACAGAATACCAGAGAACATGCGCTGATATGAACGATCGCAGGTGAATTATTTTGTTTTAGTGGAGCGATTTTGTGAATGTTACAGCGGCCGCGTGGAGGACGCAGCTGGAGTATTTGAGCCGTTACCGCGGCGTCCTCTCTGCCTGCAAAGCTGAGTCCATAAATGACGTAGTACATGCAGATACTGGATCTTTCTTCGGGTTTCCCGCAATTTGAATTTTTAAGGAACGCATCTTGATTCTGGGTTTAAAATGCATTGTAATTACTGCATTACTGACAATTGTACCGAGTAAATATTACCATTTTTTCCCTGTAATGCCTTACATTACCACATTACAACAAAAAGCAATGCATTACAGTAATTAATTACTTCTGTACCGCATTACTCCCAACACTGTTTAAGTCACTGACGTATTAAAATAAAGAAACTGATACTTTTAAAGAACTAAACCATCATGCAGCAGCCAGGTAAAGAGTTAAATGTACAGGACTGAGCGTACAGCCCTGGGAACCTCGCATGTGCTCGTCTGACAGGGAAGTGTCAGACGGGGGCAACTTAACCATTTCCTTTTTAGTGTTTAGGAAGAAAAAAGTTTCAAGGCTTTGAAACAGAAAAGGTGTAAAATATCTTCATGATTCCACCCAAACCTGGAAAACACCAAACAAATCCCACTTTGAATGACTGCACGCACGAATACAGCTAAATCTCATTAAGATCTCGACACTTTTATTTCTACAGTTTATTTACAGTGCAGGTAACTTTTTAGTGAATTTTGAATTCATGTGAGATTAAATAAGTAAAGAGTCCGTCACACACCACCGTCATGAGCAGCGTTTGGTGGGGGAAACTGAGATTAATGAACAAACTTCTGCCTCAGTGAACACAAATAAAACGGCAGAGCCACAAATAACACCTCCCACCACAATAACACTTGTATTTCTCAGGCTGCTGGACTCTTTTATTCCCTTTAACCTTCACATTACAGCGGTGAAATCAACTGAAACGTATTTTTGAATCAATCTGCCCACTCATGGCGGACCCATAAAGCAGGTTACGCCTTTCACTGCGAGTCAGAGTCTTTTATATCAACAGCAACAAAATAAGAGTCAGAAAGCTAGGAGCATGAAGCCTGCTGAACAGGATAAAACAAAACGCTGGTGTTTAAAGTGTCTCCACATGCTGTTAACGCACCACATCTCGTAGCAAACTCCGGAGCCTCAGAGCCGGTTAAAGGGGTTAACATTAGAGAATCAATATCTAATCAGAGAAAGGCAAGCTGCACAAATGGGAAGCAGTCCAGCGCCCTGCTGCCTGACCAGAAACACTACCGGGACACCAGCACGAAGAAAACTGCTTCAGACACATGAATAACAATTTAACCTGGATAAGAGTCGGACCCGCTATCAGGACCGCTCCTTCCTGCAGGACGGAGGCTACACGGAACGTTCCACCATCAGTTCCACCTTCCATCCTGGTGTCTGAAGAGAACAAGATCCAGACCCAAAACGGAACCTTGTTCAGTCGACTCGCCTCGTCCGCAGAAGAAACAAAAGTGTGCGTTCATCCAAGAATGATCATCGGTTCAGACCACACCACGAACCGCTGGAATGTTCATCCGACTCCCGTCGGAACCGGCCGGACCCCGCCATGTTCCCGTAAAACGTTCACCATAAGCAGACGAGTTTACTTCATGTTCAAGCTTTTATTTGCGACTCTAAATAAAATCTCAGGAACTCATCGCCCGGTCCAATAAGCATTTGAAGCTGTACCCATGATGCATTGCAACCAGAGCCGACAGAGTTAATGTTTGTTTGTTTCACACATTTTCTTTGTGATTTGGACTCAGAACAAAATTTTCTAAAGATCCGTGAGCATTTTCATGAAGTACTGCTGCTTTGTTCTTTTTTCTGTATTTTTGCCATCTAGAGGTTCCCATTACATGCCTGTCGTCTTTCAGATCTTCAAACAGAATTCTGGATTTTGTCCAGCAGAATCGTACAAAATATCACAATTAAATTAAATCAGTTGTTAAACAAAACCGTATTTAATATTAAGATTATTCACAAACTTATGAACAAACCAAACTTTTTTCGACTTCATCGCTGAAACGCTGTCGGTGTCTAAATTTTAGAAATTTGAAAGATGCTTTAAAAATTCAGAGTTCAAAAAAACCTTTCAAACACCTGAAGTTTTATTTTCTGATGTTAGGGAATCTTTGATCTTTCTCTGATGTTACTGAGCGGAGAACCTCTCACACCAGTGGTGTTCTGCTGCTGAACATGTGAGTGTGTGATGAGTGAGGACCAAA
This sequence comes from Nothobranchius furzeri, assembly GCF_043380555.1. NCBI lineage: Eukaryota > Metazoa > Chordata > Actinopteri > Cyprinodontiformes > Nothobranchiidae > Nothobranchius > Nothobranchius furzeri. Next base: position 9,784,366 of record NC_091752.1, on the reverse strand, counting down.
GGAGGCGCGGGGGTTCGGTGAGATGGTCCGATGGCTGGTGTTGGTCTGAAACGTGTTGTTGGTGGAGCTTTTTAGGCAAACGTGAGCACAGTCTATTTGTAGCTGTACGATGTTAGAACGTTGTTGAGAAGCATGAAAAAATGTTTTAGGGAGGTTTGTCTTCTAAAATTGCCATTGCAGCTTTAAAGAACCGAACCAACAACAAGCAGGTAAATGGTAAAAACACACAGGACTGAGAGCACAACCATGAGGAACCTCATGTGTGAACAGAATATTCACAAAGTAACAAGAAACATTTCTACTGTTTCAGGGAATTTTATTTTTTTTGTTCTTTAATTTTCCCAACTACAGACTGTATCTAGGTTTCTTTCATAATAAAAACTATTAACTCTATAAAATATTGTTCAATTAAAGTTCTGGACTGAAATGGACTCCTGGTACTTCCCATTACATGCCTGAAACTTTAAATCATATTTCACACAAACAGCTGATTATTACCAACAACCCGGAAGTAATGAAGAAACTCGTAACTTATTGGAGTTCATCTCTCAGAAGCCTCTGATTCAGACATGATGGGAGCTGAATGAGTCGTTTCTCTGACTGATGAGTTTCACTGAGCTGAGCAGAATATCCTTGAGGCTCCATAACGCAAACTACGTTTTAATGTAAACATGAGACTTACCGACGCGAAGGCCAGAAGCTCCTCTTCGGTGAGTTTGTGAACCGGGTTGTTCTTCTGGAAATCGGTGCTGAAAGACAGAATCTGGATCAGAACCAACTTTAAAACCAACAGGAAACATGAGAACTGGGATAATCTGTCGACATAATAGCTCCATAATTATATTAGATAATTATTATATGTAACAGTAATAACAGAATAAAACAGAATCTTGCCACCTGTAGCCCCTCCACCAGGGGGCACTAGACATGTAGGGCAGGTTTCTGATGAAGGCACTAATCCTGATGCTCCATCTGAGGCTTTAAGGTCAGAAGTGTTAAATTGTTGTTCAAGACTCTTAACTACATATTTTAATAACGCATAAAATCTTACATAATCCTCTCATTTGTATTGTTTTGTACCAATATTTCATTTTTACTTCATATTTGCTTTAATTTAAACCGATGGCCGAAAAACCCTTTCATCATTCATGTTTCAAACGTGCACCTCAGAGCCTCCGGGTCAGGTCCTCAGAGTTACCAGAACCAAGTAGAACTCAGATCCCCCAACCAGGAACTCGTGACCGGTTTAAACCAATGAATGTTTTCTGTTTACAACAAGATGAATCCAGCCCATCTTCTCTGTTTAGAGACCAGATCTCCTCTGACTCCAAGTCTGACAGAAACCTCATCAGTGAACTGATCTTCAGCTCCGTTTAATCTGAGCTGGGTGTCTGCATCAAGAAGGTGATGATGAGTCGAGTGACGGACTTGTGGCTCCAGAGGTAAAAGATGAGGACGGATAGAAAAACGACGTGAATCTGATGCGTCTGCTCATTGGAGGACTGCGAGGTCTGACGTTACCCGGGAGATGCTCCACTGATCTCCCTTTAATTTAAACAGACCTGCTGCTCATCAATCATCTCCCAGCCCTCACACCGACCACTCCACTGCCCTTCACCCGACCCGCCGGGTCCCAGCAGAACCACAGGGATCCATCACCAGCAGAGCTGTTATATTAAAGTCTGGGTCTCAAGAACAGCTTTAACCCTGAGTCCAAACATCAGGGACGCTACTTCCTGTTTGGTTTTACTAACACTAATCAGCTCTGGAGGAATCCTAAAGCTCAACCTTTCATCCCAAATGTTTAAAATAAAAATCTGTTGAAAATGATAGTTATAGCTGTTGTGTTCAAATGCTGAAAAACAACAAATATAAATGATAAATGGACCAACAGTCATTCACACCCTGGTGGTGATGAGCTACTGTCTAGCCACAGCTGCCCTGGGGCGCACTGATGGAGCGCCATCAGTCCCTCTGCTCCGACCACCACCAGCAGGTAAGCTGGGTTGAGCGTCTAGCCCAAGTACACAACAGCAACATTCTCTGCTGGGAGCTGGGATCGAACCAGCAACCTTCCAATTACTGGACAACCCGCTCTACCTCCTGAGCTGCTGCTGGTTTTCTAAAATATCACAAAGATCGGATTCTCAGCAGCTAACGTTACATGTTAGCTTCATCAGCTGTGGTGGCCATCTTTAAAATGGACGACTCCAAAAGTTAACCGGCTGTAGACAAACACCCCTCTGAGGAAAACAACAACCTACATTACCCAGAATGCACCTGTGGTCAGATCAGCTGGTTTTCTCACAGAAAAGCTCAGTAACGAGATTTAGAAGGAAACGTTTGTGAGGAGTTCTCTTGAGACCAACTCATCTCCAGCAGAACTTATGAAGCTTCTGATGAGATTAGCATTCTGCTGACTTCTGCTTCTGAAATCTAACGAATAAAAACAAGAACAAGCAGGACTGTAAAAACAGCATAAAGAGAGATTTGTCTGATGATTAACTGTTTGCGATGACCGATTCCTGTCACCATTTTTAAAGTTTCCAGCAACGTCGAAGCAACACCAGTCCGATGAAATGGTGAATATGGAATAAATCCAGCCTGAGGCAGACCGGGCTGCGTGGCTCCTCAACTCCTTATTAATGTGCGGGAGACTGGGAAGAGACTGGAAGTGATTTCTGTCATCAGGTGCTGACGGGAATCTCTACTGGAGCGTCACCGCAAAAGGTCAGGTGGCCGGGAGGGGGAGGGGCTCTTACCAGATTCCCAGGATGAGGGCCTGCTCCTCAGCACTGAGCTCAGGCAGCTGGAACTGATCCGGCTCGGCAAAGCTGATGGCATCCATCACCGTATCGTCCCCCAGCAGGTTGTCCTGGAATCAAACCAACACATCAGGAGCCAAAACATAAAAACTACTAAGAAGTTCAGATGTAGGTACGCGCGAGTTCAAAGTTAAAAACACTGAAAGGTTTAGTTTTGCTTTATTCAAACAAAACTGGCTGCATGCTCTGTTCTCCCACTCTTTGATGCTGCAGTGAAGGCTTCATTACTTTGTTCGCTGCTGCTACTATACTACTACTACTACTACTACTACTGCTACTATACTACTACTACTACAACTATACTACTACAACTACTACTATACTACTACGACTACTGCTACTTTACTACTACTACCACTACTATTATACTACTACTACGACTACTACTGCTGCTACTACTACTATACTACTACTACGACTACTACTGCTACTATACTACTACTACTGCTACTATGCTACTACTAGTACTACTACTACTACTGCTACGACACTACTACTATGACTACTACTACTGCTGCTACTGCTACTATACTACTACGACGACGACGACTACTACTGCTACTGCTGCTATACTACTACTGTTATGTCTTCTAAATATGTTTTTGTATGTAATTTCAATAGTTCAGTTTGAATTGTTTACTTCGTAACCATAGCAATAACGTTTTAGTGTAAGATCGCTAAACCGGAAGTAACTATTTTGTTAACGTATTTAAGCTTTCCCAGTAGTTAGCTTCTCAAATGTCGCTTTTCTTTCTACCTCTGTGCTCAAGCAACGTCTGAAAGTACCTTTCAGCATATAACATTGAGTTGATACTTATTCTGGCTTACCGGTTCTCATCAGTTCTGAAGGAATTCGATTGGGTTGTGATATGCTAAGCTAACTTCATTTTTTCAGATGATGTGACTTATTTCTACATATGTGTCTTTCTGTATTGCTTGTTACAGTTTTACAAGATTCCCACTAAACTTTATGGAATCAACTTACTGTCCCCTGGAGATTTTGGGAGTGTTTAAGCTTAATGGATTTGAGTCCATGACAACAACAACTACTACTACTACTACTACTACTACTGCTACTACTGCTTCTACTGCTACTACTTTACTACTACCACTACTACTTCTACTACTAGCACCACCACTACCACTACTATACTACAACAACTACTATATGATTAATACTACCACCACCACTACTACCACCACCACTACCACTGCTACTACTACTACCACACTACTACTGCTACTACTACCACTACTACTACTACTAAAACTATACTACTACTACGACGACTACTATACTACTACCAAGACTACTATACTACCACTATTACTACTATACTACTACTACGGCAATACTACTACTACTGCTACAATTACTATACTACTATGACAATACTACTACTGCTACAATTACTATACTACTACAATACTACTAGTACTGCTACAATAACTATACTACTACTACTACTATTACTATCCTATTACCACTATACTACTTCTACTACTACACTACTACTGCTGCTGCTACTACTGCTGCTACTACTACTATACTACTACTGCTGCTATTACTACTACTACTATACTACTACTGCTGCTACTACTACTATACTACTGCTGCTGCTACTACTACTACTATACTACTGCTGCTACTACTACTATACTACTGCTACTACTACTATACTACTGCTGCTATTACTACTATACTACTGCTGCTACTACTACTACTACTACTATACTACTGCCGCTGCTACTGCTACTACTATACTACTGCTGCTACTACTACTATACTACTGCTACTACTACTATACTACTACTGCTGCTACTACTACTACTATACTACTGCTGCTACTACTACTATACTACTGCTGCTACTACTACTATACTACTGCTGCTGCTACTACTACTACTATACTACTGCTGCTACTACTACTATACTACTGCTACTACTACTATACTACTGCTGCTGCTACTACTACTACTATACTACTGCTGCTACTACTACTATACTACTGCTACTACTACTATACTACTGCTGCTACTACTACTATACTACTGCTACTACTACTATACTACTGCTGCTACTACTACTATACTAATACTGCTGCTACTACTATACTGCTACTACTACTGCTGCTACTACTATGATACTACTACTACTGCTGCTGCTACTACAATACTACTGCTACTACTACTATACTACTGCTGCTGCTACTACTACTACTATACTACTGCTGCTACTACTACTATACTACTGCTACTACTACTATACTACTGCTGCTACTACTACTATACTACTACTACTACTGCTGCTACTACTATACTACTACTACAACTACTATACTACTACTACTATATTACTACTACTATACTACTACGATTACTGCTATACTACTACTACCGCTATACTACTACTACTACCACTACTACTATTACTATATTACTACTACTACTACTATACTACTACTACTACTATTATACTAAAACTACTACTACTAGTACAACTACTACTACTATACTACTACTACTATACTACTACTACTACACTACTACTACTACTATTATACCACTACTACTACCCTACTATTATACTACTACAACTATACCACTACTACTATTACTATGCTACTACTACTATACTACTACAACTACTATACTACTACTGCTACTACTACTATACTACTATTATACTACCACTACAACTACTACCCTACTATTATACTACTACTACAATTATACTAGTACTACTATACCACTACTACTATTACAATGCTACTACTACTACTATACTACTACAACTACTATACCACTACTGCTACTATTACTACTACTATACTACTACTACTACCACTACTATATTACTACTACTATACTACTACACCTGCTATACTACTACCACCACTGCTACTATTACTATATTACTACTACAACTATACTAATACTATACTAAAACTACTATACTACAAATACTGCTACTACTACAACTACTGCTACTATACTACTACTACTGCTACTACTACTATACTATTACTGCTACTATACTGCTACTATACTACTACTACTACTATACTACTACTGCTACTATACTACTGCTACTATACTACTGCTACTACTACTATAGTACTACTACTAGCTGTATGTTGAAAAACACCAGGAAGTTCTCTGCTGTTGGGATCGATTGAAGCGGCAGCAGATTTCTCGTCTTTGCTTTAAAAACCTAAAACACGAGTTCTGCAGTAACTTCTGATCCGGTCCATCTGCACAGGACGCATCGTTCAGTTGTCTTCGCCACATTTCTGCACGCTTCCTGCTCAGATGGAGACTTGTTTTTTCATCAGAGGATGAAGCGCTGGATCCGCGGCTTTGGGAGGAAAATACTAAAAATTCTCTGGTTTGGACTGCTGACCCGTGCGGTTCAGAACTAGGTCCAGAACCAGTCTTAAACCGGGAACACGAAAACTCTTTAAAACATCTCACATGTATTTTAAGATATGAGGACATCATGCAGGCAGCCAAATCTGAAACTGGATTTTGTGCAACCAGAACCGACTGTGGCCCAGACCCAAATGGTTCCTGAACACGCTCTTACTTTGGGTAGGCTGCTCCGTGGAGTGGGGGTGGGGCTGGCCTCATGGACCCTCTGATCTGGTCCATCCGGGTTCCTTTTAACATCAAGAATGAGCTGAGCCAGAAACTTCTCCTGGAAATGGGTCCGTTTGCCAAGAGCACCTGGACCCAGAACATTTGTTTAGTTCTAGTCAGACATCAAACACCATTTGGACCGCTAGTCGTGGTTACCGACCCGTCATGTTGATGCTGAGTCCAGAGAGCTCCTGGGCCCGTTGGATGTGCTGCTTGGCTGGTTGGTACTCGTAGTAGGTCAGGCTGATGTGGGCGCACTCCAGGTGGAGCTGGATCTCCAGGTTCTTCTGCTCCGACAGCAGAGACAGCTGCTTCAGCGCTGAGAGCCCATCAGAGGAGGAACGACAGGGATCAGAGGTGTGTGTGTGTGTGTGTGTGTGTGTGTGTGTGTGTGTGTGTGTGTGTGTGTGTGTGTGAGATACAATGATTCATTCACTTATTTTAATGAACGAGCAAATGAATCAGAGCTCTGCTAGTATATCAGATGAATATTATGAGACATTAAAGGTATTTTTTAGATCATCGGTTGCAGTCTGATATTCAGCAGCTAAACCTTTACAGGAACCAACACTGATAAATGATGAAGGTCAGCTAGGAGATACCTGATGGTCCAATCCCACCAGCTGACCAGATGCTACCTCCGACCTCTGACCTACAAACACATCCTTCTGATGAGTAAAACCAGGAGATCCTGCAGAAGGACTGGATGGAGTTTGATCCAAGGCTTATGGAACAACCGGACCAGGCAGAAGAAATTTCCTCTGATGATAATTTGCTCACAAGTCGGTTCAGAACTTAGATCAGATGCTTGTCTGTTAATCTGTTAGCAAAACCTCTCATAAAAGACCTTCCAGAATGATCCGATTTAGAGCTCTGGCACTTTAAGTAAACAAGCTAGAGCTGGCCACGCCCACCCATTACATGCTCAGGGTCCTAAAGGCTGAGATGCTTCGATAACTGGGGGGGAGGAGCTTCGAGTAGAGCTGCTGCTTCTCCAGCAGCAGCATTCAACATGTCCTCTACAGCTAATCAGCTAAAACTGTAGTTCTACTGATATGAAGGTAGCTGGGAGTCATCACACACACACACACACACACACACGCACGCACGCACGCACGCACGCACACACACACACACACACACACACACACACACACACACAGAGAGAGAGAGATTAGTGAAAATAACATCTATCGTCACAAACGTGAGAATAAAACCGTTGACCGCTCTTCGACCAGCTGGCGGGTGAACTGTGCGTTTCTGGATCTTCTCAATCATAACGTAGACCAGAGTCCGTTGGGTTCCAGGTTTGGACCCGCAGCAGGACCAGAACCAGCACCATTGGGCTCTGGTATCTGGCGGTTGTGGCCCGGGGGTGCGGCGAGTGTTCCATGACAGTGTTTGTGTTTAACAGCTAGCTTGTTGTGCAGATTTGATAAAGCAGATTAAACTGATGAGTCAATAATCACAAACGCTGTTAAGACTGATTAGAGCATTCTGAAGGAGCATGATCCACATGGAGTGGAGGTTGCTCTCCCCCATTCCTCAGACCTCCAGCCTGAAGACCTGAGACCTTGAGAAGAGTCATCATTGATGAGGAATGCTCTCCTCTCTTCTGATATGATTACAGGTTCTGTTGTTTTTCAGAGACAAAGAGGCTCTCGTCGGCGGAGACCAGCAGAGGGAACCAAGCTGAGAAGAAGTGCATAATTCATCAGCAGAAAGCAGACGTTCTCCTCCCTTTTCAACATTCATGAAGCAGCTGCAGGTCCGATGGTGCCGGCGCCGGGACAGATGGAGATTTACATGCAGCCCGCCACAGTCACCTTTAGAGCTGGCAGTCTCACAGTGGAGGAAAATGACTCACTGGGGGACGTCTCTGCTGCCGGGACAACAAACAACACGTCTGCAGGAGCTTCTGGAATCTTAACAAGATGGGAAAAAAACCCAGGTGGTGTCGCACAAGGACCACGACATCCTGGTCCAAAGCAACACGGAACCACAGCCTAAAGGTTTTACAACAATCATTATTTTACATCTAAATGTTTTTTAATCCACCATCTCAGCAACACTGGTGGAGACCCAATCCCACAGCTGGTTCAGGTTCAGGAGGGGGTCCTGGTGCTGCTGGGTCAGGTTTATTAGACGGTCTTTGTTCTGCTGGGCCGGATTCTGTAAACTGTCCGGGTTTTGAACTGTTCCATAAGTTTATTTTGGTCATTCCTTAACTTGTTTGGATTATATTATATTATATTAAATTATATTATATTAATTATATATTATATTATATATTATATTATTTTATATTAATTATATATTATATTATATTATATTAATTATATATTATATATATTATATTATATTACATATTAGATTAATTATATATTATATATTATATTACATTAGATTAATTATATATTATTATATATTATATTATATATTAGATTAATTATATTATATTATATTAAATTATATTAAACGTCTGAAAGGGTCAATTTTCTTCTATATATTGACCAACATAATAACCTTTCATCCACAGAAATAAATCCTCTGTTTGGCCTGCTAAACCCAGAAGGTTCTGTTCAATAAATAATAATAATAAAACAAGAATTACTTCCCGATTAATTCAGTTTCTCGCTGACCCTCAAACCGGCCAAATCAGGAAAGAAGCCTTGTTGAAGCCACCTTCTCCTTCGACCCCCTGTCCAAGCCTCTCTGCAACGTTGCGGCTGATACCAGACAACCGGCTCTTCTAAGAGCCAAACAAACATCAACTTTAGATACGAACAAGCATTCCAGCTTCCTGCCTTCACCTGGAGGGATCTCAGACTGGACGGGTCCTATCGGAGCTATCTACGGGTTCCCGATATCAGAGTTCACTCCACCGGCAGTGACCATTGACCCCCGGAACGTACGAGAACCTCCACACCAAGGGTGCGTAGATGTGGCACGACAGATTGCGTCTGTTGCTGTTTTTAATAAACAACTCTCTAGTTTATAACAAACAACAAATTATTTTACACTCAGATTTCACAATTTCTCTCAGATACAAAGAACAGTTGCTACAACATCTAGCTTCCCTCACAACACCTCACATCCACCACATCACATCTCATTATTCATTTCTTGTCATGTATAAATTATTAGTTTAGGAACAGGAATTAAATTCAGTGCTTTTTAACCTTTATACACTCCCTCTTGGCAGTGTCATTAGGATACATGAAGTCAACTTACACAGTTATGCTGATGATACACAGTTGTACATCTCTGTGTCTCCTGATGACTCTCGGCCAATGGATGCACTTTTTAACTGCATTTTAGACATCAAATCCTGGATGGCAGAGAACTTTCTCCAGCTCAACCAGGACAAAACTGAAGTTTTAGTCATTGGTCCTGAGGCCCAGAGAGAGAAATTTTTACCAAAACTACAATCTCTGTCTAATCCTTCTGAACCCGTGAAGAACCTGGATGTGATTTCTGACTCTGAGCTGATCAGATCACAAAAATAGGTTTTTATCGTCTAAAGAACATTGCCAGAGTCCGCCCTATTCTCTCTCGGGCCAATACGGAGATGCTGATGCGTGCTTTTATCACCAGTAGAATAGACTACTGTAATGCCCCGCTTTCTGCACTTCCCAAAAAGAGCATCTCACGTTTATAACTTCTACAAAATTCAGCGGCACGTGTCCTGATGAAGACCAGGAGGCGGGAGCACATTACACCAATTTTAGAATCATTGCATTGGCTCCCCGTATGTTTCAGGATCCATTTTAAGGTTCTTCTAATGGTTTTTAAGTGTCTTAATGGTATGGGGCCTTCTTATCTCTCAGAACTGCTTTTACCATATGAACCCTCACGGCCTCTGCGCTCCTCTGGCAGGCGTCTCCCGGTCATCCCTGAAGTCAGGACACACACTTAGAGCGAGGCATCCTTCCAGTGTTATGGCCCTCGCCTCTGGAACGATCTGCCGGAGGACCTCAGGGCCGCAGAGAACGTTCATGTCTTTAAGTCCAGGCTCAAGACCAAGACCCGTCTACTTAGATTAGCTTTTATCTAATTATTTAGTATAGTTTTATTTCTTGTTTTACATGATTATATTTTATTACTGGCTTTGCATCTTTTATATGATTATATTTTAATAATATTATTACTTTAATGTCCATATGACTTTATTTATTATCTTACTTTTTTCATTTATATTAGTTTCATATTTTTACTCATTTTAATCTGGTGTTTTCTCTGTAGGGGCCCTCTGCCCCGGGGGCGGTGGCCAACAGTTGCTTCCTGGGCACTCCACAGGTAGTGTTTAACCCTCCCACTATCCTAATAGGGGTGACCCCGCGAGGAAAGTTGACCATTGAGCAGGATTGATGGTTTATCCCTTGGGTCCACGTGGCAGGGGTGAGGTGGTGCTCACTCCTCACCCCTGCCACGTGGACCCAAAGGATAAACCATCAATCCTGCTCAATGGTCAACTTTCCTCGCGGGGTCACCCATAAAGACAGCGGGAGGGTTAAGTGGAGGTGGGGGTCTATGCTCCCCCTCCTCTGAGCGCCCTGACTTAGTTGCTATGGAAGACCTGATGCTGCCGGGGCAGACGGCTCCTCTGATGGTGTTTCCTTGCCTTACCTGGCTCACCTGGACTCAGCCAAATATAAATTTTTACTGATGCGATTGTGTGTGTGTGTGTGTGTGTGTGTGTGTGTGTGTGTGTGTGTGTGTGTGTGTGTGTGTGTGTGTGTGTGTGTGTGTGTGTGTGTGTGTGTGTGGATGAAACCCTGAATAACTAATAAACCACAGATAAATGACTTGATGCTCCATCAGAACATAAAACAATGAAATGATCTGACTTTAATCCACATGAAGACTCGCAGCAGAAGACAGACCTTCATCCATGCTGCTGTGGGCCAGATCCAGGAGCTGAGGAGAACGGGCCTCCAGGACCTGCTGGTGTAGGTTGATGTAGCGTAGAGTCCACCAGGACATCAGCTGCAGAGGAAGAGTGCAAAGGTCATCAGTTTTATTCCTAAAAACTTGCTGCAAATTACAAATAAATGTTAGAAATTGTACTTTTGACTATTTCTGCAGCTGCAGATAAAAAAATCCCCTTAATGAGAAACTAAAACATTTAAGTCATGACTTGTTTATTATTTCTGAGCTGACCCTTGTTTTGTTCAGAGTTGACTATGGTAAGACGTTTAGTGTGGGCTGGAAACCCCCGCTGGCCCCATCAGCACAAATAAAACATCCAGAGAGCTGCAGAGTGCTGAGCCAGCAGTAGAAACAGCAAACTCCTTTCCTTCCACCTGACTACAACAAAAGGCAGCCAGGGAAGGGGGGGGCGCACAAGCGTTCATCTTCTCTGGTTGTCTCGTCTCGTCTCGTCTTCCTCCGCTTATCCGGGTCCGGGTCCCTAGTTGGGATGCTGCCCCCGCGACCCGGACCCTTCTCTGGTTGTACGGAGGTTTAATTGTCCATCTGACTAGATCTGCATCTGCGACTCGTTCCTGCCCCCCGACAGCAGGAGGAACGGGATGAGAACATACATCTAGGATCAGAAACTTCCTTGTAGTTCATCAGGATGTGGACATCATATGAGGCAGATGAAGCACCAGAACTTTGTTCCCCCACAAAGATCGACTTAAGGCGTTCATTTATACTAGAGACCACTGAAGATGTGAACTTGGTCTTTCATTTGAACTTCTGCCTAAAGACTTCATCCAAATTTCAAACAAGTCACATGATGCGGAGCTTTTACTCTTCAGGCTTCATGTTTTCTGGGATTTTAGTTGCTGCGGTTCATCGTGTTAAAGTTTAAATGATCAAAACTCTTCAACTAATGTAAAAAAAAACAACTCAAAAATCAGAACGAGCCATTTCAGGGTTCTGTCGCTTCAAGAACACAAGCTATTGCTGGCCACCCCCAGTTTGGATATCTGGGTAGAGCTGCTGCTCCACAGATCAGGAGGTTTCTATGTCAGCTCCCCTGATTGTTACATCACAACAAGGGACATTTCCAAATGCCTCGTAGAAACAAAAATTTCCTGAAACCAATGGAGATGGGTTTCATTCATGTTTGGAGAGAAAAGAGCCACATGGCAGCAGAAAAGGAAGCAAAACGCAGATTTACATATGTCCTCTTTAAAATGATAAATGACCTCCACTAAGAGGATTCAGTTAAAGCAGGGACTCCCCAAGTGTGGTGCACGCACCCCTGGGGGTGCGAGAGCTGCCGCTAGGGGGTGCGCGAGGTGAAAAGTGTAATGGCTGCGGAGCTCAGAGAAGTCTGTCATATGTCACCATTATTGTAGCCAGAAACTCATTTGTGGGTGGGCCTAAGAAAAAGTAAGTGGGCCCAATAAATGTAATTGAAAACAAGTATATTTTTGTGTGTGTGTGTGTGTGTGTGTGTGTGTGTGTGTGTGTGTGTGTGTGTGTGTGTGTGTGTGTGTGCGTGTCCTCCGCATGTGCCATAGCTTCACAATAATAATGCGCGCCGAGCTTCAGCACTCTGGCCTGCGCACGCTGTTCATAGCAAGATATGTTCCATATTTGATCATTTTTAACGATGTTGGAGAAATCTGAAGGTGGTGAGTCATTCTGGCAGATTGTAATTAACACCTGTCTCATGCAGGTGTTCTGACATTGTAAACCTCACACACAGAACATTGTGGATGTAAGAAAATAAATAAGAAATGATTCCCATCTGAGCATTTTAGCATTATTATATTATTATATTAGCACACTGACTGTGGGACAGCATTCTAAACGGGTCAGGCTATTAACAGCGCGCTGAAGATCTGAAGTTCAGAGTGTGTCTGTCAGAGGTCAGACGCGTTCCAGCGGAACCACGGCTCACGGGTGCACATGTGAGCACATCTGGGCTGGACAGAAGTAATTGCATTGTTTATGTGCTACCTGGGCACTCTAAATATTTATTTAAAATGAAATCAAAGGAAATTGTAATGGTATGTTTATTAATTACTATTTAAAAAATGAAAGTGATGGGGAAAAAGGTCGATCATATTTTTTTTAACCCTGTCTTTCGAGTGACTGTTTAGCTTGACGTCTGATATATATATATATATATATATATATATATATATATATATATATATATATATAGCCATGCCCTGATGTGGGGGCTGGGGGATGCGTCGACATGGTCGGGACATAGAAGGGGGTGCGCGGCTGCATAAGCTTGGGAACTGCTGAGTTAAAGGATTAAATGAATCTGATCACAACAAAAAGCATTGCTAGCCCAAGTTCCCAGAGTGAGCTTTAAAGTTTTTCCAGAATCTTGGTTTAAACGTGCGTTCACCTCCTCGTCTCATGAAAGCGAACGTTATTGTTCTAAAACCGATTCATTTCCCATTTTAAACCCTTTAAAGTCCTCTAAGTGAATTGAATAACTCTTACAGCATTACACAACCAATCCAACGGAAAACAGTGTAAATTCCTCACACCTGCTGAGCTCACAAGTGCGTTTACTTCAGAGTGTAATTTAGCCTCATTAGCTTTGTAAACAGCTGAGTGGTGAGGAGGAGCCACCGGTGCCGATAAACGGAGCAAAAACACCAAAAGCTGCCACTGACTATGGTGAATCAGAGCCGACGGGACCAAGTATTTATGAGTCCGAAACTCCGATCCCTGAGCTGCATGAGCTCATTCTGGGATGTCTGGGAGGAAGCCGTCAAACGTCACAGCCCTAAAACCTCCATTAGCCGCTCAATAACTCCAAAGTGCTCTAGTTTGGAGGACAACCATCTTGGGCCGGGTCCAAACCCTCAGAGTCTGCTAATGCACGACTCCTAATAAAAAGGACACTCGGACGTTTATCTCGGTGTAAATTCAGATTTCAGACACTTTTTATTTCTCTGCTGTCAGACTTTCAAAGACTTCCGTAAAATTCGCTTTATAAAAAAGAAAACTTTATTCCTAGTCCTTCTTTTGCTTTAGGTGATTAACAGAAATAAATAACTCATTTATTATGATTTTATGATGTTTTAACCCAACCAGGCGTAAAATGATCATCAGCCCGGATGTTTGGATCATCTTTGGTTCCTAACCCCACTCCTCTCCATCTCCAAATAAAATGAACCCTTTAAAGTCTCAGTTGAACCTTCAGCTAAATGTCTAAAACTCAGCTTTTGTCTGAAGAAATTCACCCTTAGTCAAACGTTTATTGACCTATCTCCTTCTCTGAAGCAGGCGTTTCACTAACCGAGGCCCAGACGTACCTGGAGACCGTCCATCTTTGACGAGCACTTGGTGAGGATCACCCTGACCAGCAGGAGGAGGAAAGGGTTGACCACCAGGCTGTAGACCGACTCCCCGTCCAGCAGCAGGCTGGAGTGGACAGCATCAGTCAGGAAGCTCTGGAGGAGAAGAAGAAGATGATGATGCTGGAGTCTCGTTGAGCTTCAGACTTAAAATGTGACCTAAGTGCCAAAATATTTTAGTTGTTCCATCTTTTAGAGACCTTCTCGGTGGCCTAGTGGTAGAGTGTCCAGCCTGGGACTGAGAGACTGGGGTTCAAATCCTGGTCGGGCCATACCAAAGACTTTACCAACAGGACCACTGCCTCCCTGCTTCACACTCAGCTTTAAGGTTGAACCACCAGAGAGTTCCCAAGCGCAGCCACAGCTGCAGCTCACCACTCCCCACAGGGATGGGTCAGATGCACAGATGAATTTCACCAGTGTGTGATGACTAATGGGACTTTAACTTTGTGTGTGTGTGTGTGTGTGTGTGTGTGTGTGTGTGTGTGTGTGTGTGTGTGTGTGTTATAGGAGATGGTGAATGACTTGTTCGACTCGTAAATTCCTAGTTTAGTGGGCAGCAGCTTCGACTCACTCCCTTGTTTTAAACGTTCTGCTCAGAACCTGCAGCACCAACACCAGATGTTTTATTTGAGCTCATCATGTTTCTGATGAATCCAGAGTCAGATTCATTAGAGCTGAACAGCAGGAACAGATTGATCTTCTTGTTTCTGCTGACTGGAGTTCTGGAGCTCCGAGACATTAAAGAACAAGTTCACTGCAGATGTCTCTAATCTGAATTAATGCCTTTTTGAGTCTTTTTGAGAGGAAAAAAAGCTCTGGCGCGCTTGTTTGAGTTGAGTTTGACTATTTCCTGATATGTGGACATCTCTCCCCTGATTGGCTTACAGCGACACGACTCTACCTCTGACTCTGTTTGCTCTGCAACGTTGATGTTGTATCTCCACAAATAAGACAAGCCTGGAGGAGTTCTGCTGTGTGGTGGAGTTGCTAATGCTAACGGTTAGCTTCTACTAGCCGAGACATTCTCTGCTGTTTGCTGGACCAAACCAACAACAGCCTTCCCCGTCATGAGTCCAGATGGGTGAATCCATGAATATTAGTGACAGTGTGACGTAGATCTGTCAGGATTTTCTATCCTAGAGTTTCACCGTCTGTTGTCTATCAGAAGCTACTGCAGGAGATAGGTGTAGGAGACTATTTTCATGTTCAGCCTGCATGAGAAGCTCAGAGTGACCCATTAGAATCAGAAAAAAATGGTTTCTCAGTGAACTTGGTCTTTAAAGCTGCTCCTGGAACACCTTAAAGTTCTCCCAGAATGAAAACCTCTCTAAACTCTCCATTTCCTGCTTCCTGATGAAACAGATGCTGCTGAGAGGAGGAGAGAGGTCCTGGATAGGAGCATCGTGTTACTGGATGATGAGATGGGATCATCCTTCCTCACACCCTCCAACAAACAACAAACCTCTCTGAGGGATTCAGCTGATGTTGATCATTAAACCGACTTCCAGAAGCCTCCAGGTGTGTCTGTTCCTTCATCCAAATCCTTCAGGAACACAGGAATCCCAGCATCCCAAAACCAGAGCAGAACCAAATCCTGGTTCTGACCCAGCCTCTCCGCCCTGGAATTGTGAGGCCAGACACGTATGAAGCCAAACTCATTCCAGCTGCTTGCATTCATGATGAATCCCTGCAGGCAGCAGCAGGGACACCAACCGGAGGAGGCTCGGTTCCTCCAACCAGCAGCACCACTGATTGGTGTACTGGGAGAGAACAGTACCTGGGAATGACGACGGTGTGATTCAGCGTGAACAATCCCACATGAGAATACAAGTGAAACAGTAAAGTCAACCAGCTTCTCTTTGCACCAATCGGTTCCATTTTCCTGATGATTAGGATGTTTGTTACCAGGCAGAAAATCAGAGACGAGGCTTCGGAAACATCTCCACGTCTCCGTGTGGCGATATGTAGATGTTACGGGTCGGAGCCATGTGGTCCTCCATGCTGCTGCTGCAGTAATCAGGATCATCCCATAATTCTCCAGGGATGTCTTACACCACTCATGAAATTCTGCAGCTTTATCCCTCCGTTTCCTGCCTCTGTTGCCACGGCATCCTGAGCAGCATTTAAATGGTTTCTGTTGCTCAGACAGCCACATGACAGGCACTTTACCGAGTTTGTCCTCGCCTTCACCTGTGCTGTCAAACACGTATGGACGACCTGCTTCGTAACACGGCTTCCTCGCCGTGACAGCACATAAATCACTAACGCCAAAGGAATTACTCCGACATAAGGAATGGTCTCTCCTCGGGTGTAACGGTGGGATGAAACACGTTATTGTGCAACGCTACGGCGGACCAATATCCTGGAGTCGGAGTAATTAGGACCCCCAGAGATGCGTCATTACTGAGAACTTCTCCTGAGCCTACAGCTCCGTCTGCCTCTCCACTCGTCTGCGCTCTCTCCGGTGTCGGATCAGGATTCAACTCCTGAAACGTCCAGGATCATCAGGAGGACGTTGGACACAACCAGGAATCAGGACTTGGTCACAAACTTACAACATTAAAGGAGATCTGAGACGTTTATCAATGTTTGAGCAGAAAAGAATATAACCATCCTGTAGAAGGTCACCTGAACGGCCTCGGTTCTCTCTAACCACAGGACTGAGGTGCTAACGGCTAGTCCAGGGCTCGGCAACCTTTTCCTATCACAGAGCCATTATTACCCGTTTCCCACCATAAAGAAGACACTGGGAGCCGTGGCGTTGTGGGTGGGGCCTAAAATCCTGAGAGAATTTTGACGTGTGCCACACCCTTGTTGAGCTATTTTTCCAACACTCAGCGGCCCGACTCATCCAGCTGCGACTGAGCACGGAGGTCCAGCTCCGTGAAGCAGAACTCTGGACGTGTGTTCTGCTGAAAAACTAATGATGGTCCTACGGAGATCCCAGCAGATTGGACAGCACTGTTCTAGACAGCATACAGACTAAATGACACCTTCATCTCTTAACAAAAAATAAATCTCCTAATGGAGATGCTGCGTGGTTTTCAAAATAAAAGCTCCTTTGTTGACCACACACCACATCGGCCCAAACCTGATCGTTTATGAGCTAAAAGCCCAAAGGGAACCCCCGTGTTTCTCACCTCAACAATAGCAGAGCAAGAAACCGTCTCATTTCCTTTCAGGCATGAGCGTCTTACCTGAGAGGGCCGCAGGGCCGGCGGAAGCACATCCCACAGGAGGAACGGGACCGGAGGTCCAGTCCAGTTACTCTGAGCAAACACATGGAGGCAGGACACAGCGAGGGCCATCAGAACCAGCTCCCTGCAGACAGACACCAGTAATGACAAATGACCTGAACTTGTATAGCGCCTTCGGAGTCCAAGGACTCCAAAGCACTTTACACTCCCGTGCATCATTCATCCATTCACACACGATGAGCTACATCATTGCCACAGCTGCCCTGGGGCGCACTGACAGGCTCCACCTGTCTTTCCGGCCACCACCAGTCAGGGAGGGTCTAGTGTCTTGCCCAAGGACACTACAGCAGGGAGCCGGGATCGACCCTACAACCCTGTGATTACCAGACAGCCAGCTCTCCCTCCTGAGCTACTGCTGCCCGACTATTCAGGAGGTTCAGATCAAGATCAGGTCGAACGAAGGAGGAAAATCAGACAGAAGAAATCAAGACGAGGGAGTTGTTCGTTTTCCTCACGCTGCCAGTAGACGTGATGACTCTGGGCTTCTCCTACCTGCTAATTCTACATCTGACTAACGAGAGCCATCCACATCATTTATGTGTTTTAATTAGATCACTTTAAAGAGACAAATAAGAAGAGACAGAAGAGGAGAAATGGAGTGAGTCGTGATGGGGTGGAGCTCAGGAGGAGGCTACGTCGTCATGATGAAAAGGCTAATTATTCCACCTCCAGAATGGTTCCAGTCAGATGCAACCAGGAAACAACCCTGGATTTGCATTTACTAGTCCTAAATTGGCTGCATGGTGGCACAGTTGTTAGCACTGTTGCCTCGCAGCACAAAGGTTGCAGGTTCGAAACTCGGCTGCGGCCTTTCTGCGTGGAGTTGCGTGTTCTCCCCATGCACGCGGGGGTTTCCTCCGGGTACTCCGGTTTCCCCCACAGATCACAACATGCCCTACAGCAGGGGTGTCAAACTCAAACTCACAAGGGGCCGAAATGAGACTCTGGGACGGAGTCGAGGGCCAAACTTAATATTTTTTGAAAAAGTGACGGCAAATTTGCACGTTTTCTTTATCAACATATATGCAATTTTGAACCTTTAAATTTGGAAACAAACATATTTCTGCATTAACACTGAATGTGGAATAACCAAATTACACACGAGCAAGTCAGTTTTAAATAAAACACATCAGTGGTATTCATTACTTGTGGTATATTCAGCATTTTTAAAATCTATTCAGGATTTATGTTTTCTTGTTAATTCATTTTTCTTATTTTTTATTCTCCTTTTTTTCTCCTGTAATAAGTGTCATTGCTGCTGTGACGTCTAGCTTTCCCCACTGAGGAACAATAAAGGGATTTTCTATTCTATTCATCTATCTGCAGCCTTTCCACTTCCTGTTTACTGTAGGTTAATCTTTTCTCACGGGCCAACAACAAAATAAAAATATCATTTTATCTTAAATGAAAATGCAACATCTCACCTGTTAACTTTCATGTTTTGGAGCAGAAAAAGAGCATAAAACCAACATATTTAAAGCTCAGTTTGCTCCACTGGTTTACTGTGATGCTCACCTGTTCCAGCCAGATACCTGCATCATGGGGCTGATCTGAGCTGAGGAGGATACTCCTGTTGTTTTGTTCATCTTCATCATAATAATGACAACATTAGATGACAACAGGTGCTCACATAGGTTTGTGCTGATGAACATGTCTGAGCAGCTTGACCACGTTGTTGTGTGTCGGGGAGGAAAAATAACAACGACAGCAGCCACAGAGTCATGCTGGTTTGAGCGTGTCGCTGCTCGCTGGAGTTATATCACCTCTGTCTGGAAGTTAGTTGGAAAACTTTCTCTGTCAGTCGTGAACACATTACTGAGCGGCTAGAATCTCAGTTTCTGGGCTTCAACGTCAGAAAACAGCTGAGTGAACTCGGCGCTGAGTGAGAGGAGTGGTTTGTCCGAGACCGCGGAGCTGCAGAGACCCAACTACCTCTGACTGCCTCGGCGCTGAAAAAACACAAAGGAGGGGGCGCGTCTGCTCCGCGCTGGCGCCGCAAAGCATCATGGGAGTTGTAGTCTTTGCGGTAAAATCAGCCAGCGGGCCAGTTTTAATATATTTTTGATATTTATTTCGCGAGCCACATAAAAATGCTCCGCGGGCCGCATCTGGCCCGCGGGCCTTGACTCTGACATATGTGCCCTACAGGTTATAAATTGTAAGTAGCTTTGGATAAAAGCATCTGCCAAATAAACAAACATAAACATAATTAGTTTACACGTAGAGCAGCTGATCCGTGCTGCTGGATCACCTGTCGGTCTGGCTGCTGGTGGAACCATGGGTCAGATACAGCAGCAGATGTCTCTCCAGGTAGGTCTCCACGTCCTCCTCCTCGCTGCAGCTGCCATCTCCAGCAAGAAGGTCCAGAACCGGTGGGCTCAGCAGAACTGTCTGAAAGTCTCCCTCCAACAAGGACTGCAGCAGAGATCCGGCCTCTGGGGGAGAGATGAAACCCAACAGCTCAGAACCAGACAGACGGGATTCAAACAGATTATCCTGAACTCTGTACGGACTGAAACAATCCGCTGATGTTTCAAAGGGCTATGTGTCAAACTCACTCAGCTGGAACACGAGCAAAAAGGAGAAACTTTAGGATCCACTTACACATCAGGGTTGAAACCTTAAAAGGTGGCAAACTCCAACGGCTGAAAGGGACAAGGCTGGGGGGCTGAGAGGTTCTGAGCTAAGGGAGTGGACTCACTCCCAGTTCAGCCTCAGAACATAATTGTACCTAAACATCTTCCCAGGGGAACTCCTCCAACCATTCCACAACGGTTGGTGACGAACTCCAGCATTATGGAGCACCAGACCTGAAGGATAGAGCCATAACTAAGTGGATCAGGACCAGAACATCTACCACGAGTATGGAGTATTCCGACCCCCATCAATTTTTCACTCTGTTATATTGCAGCCATTAGCTAAAATCAGTTAAATGTAATTTTTCCTTATTAATGTACACACAGCACCCCGTGTTGACAGAAAAACAGACTTTTAGAAGTGTGTGCAGATTTATTAAAAACTGAAGTAAAAAATTGACGGGGGTCTGAAAACTCTCCATACTGACGGTACCTGTTGGGTCTAGGTCCAGACCTTCATCCCATCCTCCAGAGGCAGGAGGACACACAAACCCAACTCTGATGAAGAATGAGCTCCATCAGTCAGGACCTGGACTTGCAGGTCAGGGTGGACCACAGAGGCCTAGAAGGACCAACACTAGAGATGTGAAACGTCTAATTCTACTTCTGTAACCATGGAAACATCAGCTACAACCAACCTGCATTATTTTATTAGACATGAATCAACGTTTCGGTTTGTGTGTCTGACTCTGGAAGTCTCACAGCTTTTCCCAACAGGATGATGCTTCCACCCTTTTGTAGTGTAAACATCAGATCCTCATTAGGAGCAGACTGAAGCTTCGGTCATGCCGGCGCGTTCTCTGGGAGGCGAGGACGTTCGGATAAAACAGAAAATGATAAAGGAAGAGACTGAGGGTGGCTACAAGGCCAACGCGCGCTGAGCAGAACGGCGGTTGCACTGAGCTGCCGGTTTAACATCGGCCCGTCTTTCATTAGGTCTTTATTAGAGGAGGGAGCAGGCTTGGCTCATTAGTGCTGATTGCTTTGTGTTCCCAGGTGGAGCGAAGGCAGAGGAACAGAAACAGGATAACAAATAAACAGCGTCACGTTTCTCCGACAAATAAACATGTTTTTAATCTGAGACGATCTCTTTCCCAGGCAGCCCGCCATGCTTCGAATACCAACACCAAATATAATTTGCTGTCCGACTGTTTTCAGCTGCAAAAGCCATATTTACGATTATTAATGAGCAGAAACTTTAATACACATCTCCACATGTAGACTTTAGTCGTGTCGTATGCTGGCAGTCCCTCTCCTATAGGCGTGTACAGAGGGAGCGCATGCAAGCCTTCAGACCAAAGTAACAGCCATTTATTTTAATGTGGGGTTGAAACGCCGTTTTTAACCAGATCCATGAGACGCTGGTTTGATTCCCGGTCCCACTATGTGTCCAAGCAACCCGAGACACTCTAACCCACAAAGCTCCTAATATATACATATATACATATACATATATATGTATACATATATACATATATATGTATTTGTATATATGTATATGTATACATATACACATACATATATACATATATATGTATTTGTATATATGTAAACAGATACACATATACATATATATATATACATATACATATACATATATATGTATACATATATACATATATATGTATTTGTATATATGTAAACAGATACACATATACATATATATATATATATATATATATATATATATATACATATACATATATACATATACACATATATACATATATACATGTAAACATATATACATATATGTATATATACGTATATACATATATACACATATATATATATATATATATATATATATATATATATATATATATATATATATATATATATATATATATATACACATATATACACATATATACATATATATATATATATATATATATATATATGTATATATGTATATGTATATATGTATATACGTATATATATATATATATATATATATATATATATATATATACGTATATACATATATACATATATATATATATATATATATATATATATATATACACATATATACACATATATACATATATATATATATATATATATATATATACATATATACATATATTATGTGGTGGGGCTGTTTTGCTGCCAATGGAACTGGTGCTTTACAGAGAGTAAATGGGATAATGAAGAAGGAGGATTACCTTCACATTCTTCAACATAACCTAAAATCATCAGCACGAAGGTTGGGTCTTGGGCGCAGTTGGGTGTTCCAACAGGACAATGACCCCAAACACACATCAAAAGTGGTAAAGGAATGGCTAAATCAGGCTAGAATAAGGGTTTTAGAATGGCCTTCCCAAAGTCCTGACTTAAACCCCATTGAAAACATGTGGACAGTGCTGAAGAAACAAGTCCATGTCAGAAAGCCATCAAATTTAACTGAACTTCACCAATTCTGTCAAGAGGAGTGGTCAAAGATTCAACCAGAAGCTTGCCAGAAGCTTGTGGATGGCTACCAAAAGCGCCTAATTGAAGTGAAAATGGCTAAGGGACATGCAACCAAATATTAGCACTGCTGTATGTATATTTGTGACCCAACAAATGTGATCACTTTTCTTTGTTAACCCATAATAAATACATTAAAGAACCAAACTTCATGAATGTTTTTTGTGACAAAGAAGTATCTGTTCCAATCACTCTATCAGAGAAAAATCAGAGTTTTAGAAATAACGGGACACTCAGTAGAGCCATTATATTATATTTTTTACAAGTGTATGTAAACTTCTGACCACAACTGTATGTGTATGTGTGTGTATATATATATATATATATATATATATATATATATATATATATATATATATATATATATATATACACACACACACACACACACACAGTGGGGCAAAAAAGTATTTAGTCAGCCACCGATTGTGCAAGTTCTCCCACTTAAAATGATGACAGAGGTCAGTAATTTTCATCATAGGTACACTTCAACTGTGAGAGACAGAATGTGAAAAAAATCCATGAATTCACATGGCAGGATTTTTAAAGTATTTATTTGTAAATCAGGGTGGAAAATAAGTATTTGGTCACTTCAAACAAGGAAAATCTCTGGCTCTCACAGACCTGTAACGTCTTCTTTAAGAAGCTTTTCTGTCCTCCACTCGTTACTTGTATTAATGGCACCTGTTTGAACACGTTGGCTGTGTCTCAATTCAGGGTCTGCATCCTTCGAAGGACCCAGCCCACCCGGCCGACGTGGGCTGCGTCCTCCGTCGGCCGGGTAGACCGGATGTTAACGGCTGTGAATTTGGACAGGCCTAGCCTTCATGAACTCCCTCGGCGAACGTTCCGTCGCCTAGCAACCGTGGAACCGCTGGGCAGAAGGGAGAAGGAACTTTAAATGATGGAGCTTGACGTTTTATTTAGCTTTTTAACCCCCAGAAACCCAAATTTAGAAAACAACTGCAAAATCTTTTTTTAACCTTTCACATGTTCTAGGCCAGATAAACGGGCCTATTTACACATTTTAACAGCCAATAGTGTTGCAGAACTGAACAATAGGACCTATTAGCAATGTAAATGTTGTTTTAAAAAGAAAAAAAATGGGGAAGGTTTATTTTTGTGGACTTAAATCTGATGTTGTAATGTTACAACCGTGGGTCTCTGGGGGTTAATCATTTCCTTGACTGTTGGAGAGCTAATTCAGAGAAAATACTTTAGACAAGCTGAGCCTGAGCAAAGATGTGATAATAGTTTTTAATACTTTCTAAGGGTCTTAATTTGACCAAAACCGATTTGTCACCTTTTAAGACTTTTCAAGACCCAGCGGATACCCTCTAGTAAACAATTCTCATTTGTAAACAAAAATAGAATTCAAGTGTTTAATACAGAATTGATTTTATTTAGATATTTCTTTTACATGTACATGTTTAATCCTTATTAACCATTTTTCTAGCAAAGTAAAAAGCTGTCAAAGTTCTCCCTTCTCTCCTGGGCCCTCTGCTGCTCTGCCTCCCTCTGCAGCCTCATGTCCTCCCTGATCAGCTCCAGAAGCTGGTCATTGCTGGCACCTTC
Source organism: Nothobranchius furzeri (assembly GCF_043380555.1). Taxonomy (NCBI): domain Eukaryota; kingdom Metazoa; phylum Chordata; class Actinopteri; order Cyprinodontiformes; family Nothobranchiidae; genus Nothobranchius; species Nothobranchius furzeri. Next base: position 9,759,674 of record NC_091752.1, on the reverse strand, counting down.
CCCTGGATGCCCATTTTCTCCAGAATAGTCTTAACAAACATGTAAGAAAAGAAACAGGAAGAGAAAAGAGGACAACGGGTTATTCCTTTCATGTTTTCACAGAAAAAATAAACTCAAACGAGTTCTTTAAAATATGAGATGTTATAGTACCTCCATGCCACAGCCGCCGAATACTTTGCTCCAGTGATCAAAAGTGGTCCATCTCTGCCCTAAGCTTAATAAATTCCCTGGTTTTCTCTTTTGGTCCTAAAATACAAACTTCTATTAAAATCAGGGGGAAACGTAGCGGGAGAAGTACGACACCGAGCGGCCGAACATACGAGCCGAGACCGCAATACAAGCACTTTTACTGTAACATTTTTAACTAAAATAACGTTCATGTATCACAAAAAGTCCTTAAACTGACAGTTTTCAAGTTTATACTTACATTTATAAGCGCAATCCTCTCCGACAGCTCCCGCTTCACTGTCCGCCATTGTTTTTAAGTTTTTCTGCCGGCCGGCCCGCAAGGCATCTTGGGAAATGCTACCCATTGAAGGATACACCGGACCCATCCTTCATTCAGGCGAAAAGAAGGCCGCATTCGTCGACCGCATTTGAAGGAGTCTTCGAATTGGGACAGGCCGAGTCGCGGCGCTGTGACGTAACCGGCCGACGAATCCGGCCGAGGTAGGATGCAGACCCTGAATTGAGACACAGCCGTTATCTGTATTAAAGACACCTGTCCACAGCCTCAAACAGTCAGACTCCAAACTCCATTTTGGCCAAGACCAAAGAGCTTTCGAAGGACACCAGGAAAAGAATTGTAGACCTGCACCAGGCTGGGAAGAGTGAATCTACAATAGGCAAGCAGCTTGGTGTGAAAAAAAGGAGCAAAACTGTGGGAGCAATTATCAGAAAATGGAAGACATACAAGACCACTGATAATCTCTCTCGATCTGGGGCTCCACGCAAGATCTCATCCCGTGGGGTCAAAATGATCATGAGAACGGTGAGCAAGAATCCCAGAACCACACGGGGGGACCTGGTGAATGACCTGCAGAGAGCTGGGACCACAGTAACAAAGGTCACCATCAGTAACACACTACAACGGCTGGGAATCAAATCCTGCAGTGCCAGACGTGTTCCGCTGCTGAAGCCAGTGCATGTCCAGGCCTGTCTGAAGTTTGCCAGAGAGCACATGGATGATACAGCAGAGGATTGGGAGAATGTCATGTGGTCAGATGAAACTAAAGTAGAACTTTTTGGTATAAACTCAACTCGTCGTGTTTGGAGGAAGAAGAATACTGAGTTGCATCCCAAGAACACCATACCTACTGTGAAGCATGGGGGTGGGAACATCATGCTTTGGGGCTGTTTTTCTGCTAAGGGGACAGGACGACTGATCCGTGTTAAGGACAGAATGAATGGGGCCATGTATCGTGAGATTCTGAGCCAAAACCTCCTTCCATCAGTTAGAGCTTTGAAGATGAAACGTGGCTGGGTCTTCCAACACGACAATGATCCCGGGCAACAAAGGAGTGGCTCCGTAAAAAGCATTTGAAAGTCCTGGAGTGGCCTAGCCAGTCTCCAGACCTCAACCCCATAGAAAATCTGTGGAGGGAGTTGAAAGTCCATGTTGCTCGGCGACAGCCCCAAAACATCACTGCTCTCGAGAAGATCTGCATGGAAGAATGGGCCAAAATACCAGCTACTGTGTGTGCAAACCTGATAAAGACCTATAGTAATCGTTTGACCTCTGTTATTGCCAACGAAGGTTATGTTACAAAGTATTGAGTTGAATTTTTATTATTGATTAAATACTTATTTTCCACCCTGATTTACAAATAAATTCTTTAAAAATCCTGCCATGTGAATTCATGGATTTTTTTTCACATTCTGTCTCTCACAGTTGAAGTGTACCTATGATGTAAATTACTGACCTCTGTCATCATTTGAAGTGGGAGAACTTGCACAATCGGTGGCTGACTAAATACTTTTTTGCCCCACTGTGTGTGTGTGTGTGTGTGTGTATATATCTATATATATAATTGTTCAGTCATGTGACAGTGAATGAAATCATCATCTTTAAGTTGAGTTATTCAAAAAATTTTAAGGGAACAGACCAGCTGGTAATGGGCAGAGCCATTTCAGTGCTTTTATAAATCCTTACTTGGTGTTTTAGGGTTGTGTTTTATGAACGGCTGATCAGTTAGACCTCTGAGCTGTCCAACAACAATGGTTCTCTTGGTGAAGTCTTTAGTTTAACTAGAAAACCACCTGATTTACATGAAGATCGTGGTACACTAGACAGGTGGATCCTGGTACTTTATGGTCCACATATCCAGGTGATGGTTCCCCCCACAAGCTGGGCTCTCACTGGGCAGGTGGGATAAACCTAAATGGGAGTCACGGCGTCATTCTATTAATAACTGAACATATTAAACCAATCAATAATGGCGTCCAGGTGGCAGCTCTGCTTGGGTTTTGCTTTGTGGCATCTTCCTTCTCGTCTTCCACACGTCCGTGAACGATGAGGTGAAGTGAAACACTCTGGGGTTAGTCAAAAGCAGTTAATTAGCAATTAATAGACGACTATTTCGTTTGTCGACGTTGTCGTGATGAGTTGACTAAACGTGGCAGCCCTAGTTGTGTGATGCCAGAAGCTCCGCCCTCACAGAGCATTCAAAAAGCAATAACAATGAAGTTTTAAGTATCGGGCGTGGCATTAAAGCAGAAGCTTTGATGCTCCACCTGAGAGTAAATCTGTAAGGCTTGTCACCAGCATTCAGACATCAATTCTGTTTTCTTCACAGCCAGACAAGACACGGGGGAAAAAGAAGCTCCACCCTCACAGAACCGGTCCGTTAGAACAGAAAGGGTCCAGGTGTGGTACGGCTCAGCTTTTACAGTGGGACAGACACAACAGCACACCTACCGGACCCACACCGCCCAGTTTAAATGAAGCAAAGCGTAATGCTGCATTCAAGAGCGCTTTGGAAACTGAGTTCTTACACCTGCTCCCAACAGTAGATTACCAGATTCATCTTGTTTATCCCATTTTAGCCTCAGCTTAAATGCCCTGGTTAACCTTTAAGCATTTATAGGATTTTTAAGCACCCATAAGAATTCTGTAAGAGTAAATATCAGCTGAATGACAGGATGATTAAAAGCATCAGTAAATAAAAGTCTCCTGTATCCTGTTCATGCAGACGGGCGTTAACACTTTCATAAACATCCTCATGATGCAAATGCCGGAAACAGCAATGGCCGACTGCGTCCTCACACGAAAACGCTTTTCTGGATACATCCATCAATCACATGACCTCGCCGCCGTACCCTTGGCTTTAATAAGGTGCGATCGACGTTGTAAAGTGCTGTGGAGATTTTCATCTCACAGCTGATCTAATGAAACCCAGGGGCTGCCATAAAGGCAGGAGGAGGAGGGAGGCAGAGGACAAGGAGGAGGACGAGGAAGGCTCCGGCTTTATGAGAGGGGGAAATGAACACCTGAGGTGCGGCCACACGTTTAATGAAATTTCAGCTCCTCTTCAGGCCTGCCAATGAAATGGAAGCAATTATGGAAAACAAGGGAGAGGGTGCTCAAATTAGTCCATAACTCATAAAGGGTCCAGCAGTGAGCTGCAGTTAATAAGGCAATTGTGAAAAGGATTTGCAAAAGCGGACGAGGCTGAGCAGCAATTTAGAGCCAAGATGGAGCCTCAGGAACAGCTCACGTGGGCCTCGCTATTCCTGTACTGTTTACAAATCAGTTCTCAACCGAAAGCCGGCCTCAGACGGTGGTCAGCGAGGTGGGCGGGGATGTTCTGGTTCCGTCCTGCCCCTAATTACCCTCCTGTCATTTCCAAAGGCTTTTCCTCTTCAACAACTGAATAGGATCTGTTCTCCCAGAAGGCTGTGCGTCAGACAAAATAACAAAATGATTCATGATGCAACTCAGGACAAAAAGCTGAAATTCTGTCGGCCGTTTCCACGGTTACAGAGGTACAATTACAATAAACATAGAATTCACATCGCCAGTGATGGTTCTTCTAGGTCTCTGTATTCCACCCCAACCAGCAGGTCCAGGTTCATTCTTCATCATCAGTGTTGTCCTCCTGCCTCTGGAGGGTGGACCCCAACTTCTCAGCAAAAGCTGCACCGTCAGAGGTCGGGTCCAGTTCTACGGTACACATTTGGCTCAAATGCATACACATACATGTGGTCAGTTGTTGAAAAGTTCGACAACAGCTCTTCTATGAGAACGATTGATGAAGCTTCCTGCTGTTTCTGCTGCATTACCATCTCCACCATCTGAGTCATGGTGTCAGCCCTCCAAACTCCCACTAAATATGTCATGGATCAATTTCTGGCCCGTTTGCTTTAGTTGATTCAGTAATGATCATGTTACATTTGCTGCCAGCAAAAACGAATGAAAACTCATTTATTTTATTTTATTTTCAATATTTACAAAATGACGAAGCTGTTGATCCAATCGAGTTTATTTGTTATCATTAATGTCATCACTGACGAGCCATCTGGTTGAGCTAACTTTAGTGGAGAAAAGCTAGCTAGCCTTTCAGTTCTGCACAAATGTTCGGATGGCAAACAGAACTTAAAAGAAGACGAGAGCATGCCGCTGCGTCTTCAGCGGTTCTGGTTCGACAGGGTCAACTAAACAGAACGAGATATTGGAGGTGTGGCTATAATGATTCTGAAAATAAGTTGTGTACAGCAATGGAGAAAGCGGAGTCTCCCCAAGTTCAGAGCTTGGTCCTGTGGGGAGGAAGAGGAGGGAGAGCAACGGAGCAGAGAGGTAGGAGGGGCCGGTGTCGTGCCAATGTAGTTACCCCTGCCAAAATTTGTTTGCCCTGCCTTGGGCACAAAAAAATAACCCTCACCCTGACACCTACTGTAACCATAACATTCAATCACCAAAAAAGTATGGTTTTGCGTGGGACGATTTCATGTTTGTGGGACGATTTCAAGTTTGTTATAGGGTTATGATTAGGGTAAGGGTTAGGACACGCATTTTTTGGCTGGTTGGAGCCGAAACAGATCTAGAGGGGGTAACTGACTGTTGTTTGTGCTTATGGGCCAAATATCAGTTCAGAGTACCCACCCTTTTTGGAGTCCCTGGGACGAGTGCTAGATAGTGCTCCATCAGGGGACTCCATTGTCCTGCTGGGGGACTTCAATGCTCACGTGGGCAATGACAGCTTGACCTGGAGGGGTGTGATTGGGAGGAACGGCCCACCTAATCTGAACTCGAGCGGTGTTTTGTTATTGGACTTCTGTGCAAGCCGCAGTTTGGCCATAACGAACACCATGTTCGAACATAAGGATGCCCACCGGTACACTTGGTACCAGGGCAGCCTAGGTCACAGGTCGATGATAGATTTTGTAGTCGTATCATCTGACCTGCGGCCGTATGTTTTGGACACCCGAGTGAAGAGAGGGGCGGAGCTGTCAACTGATCACCACCTGGTGGTGAGTTGGATCAGATGGCAAGGGAACATGCCGCGTAGACCTGGCAGACCCAAACGCATAGTGAGGGTCTGCTGGGAACGCCTGGCAGAAGAACCTGTCAAGACGGTCTTCAACTCCCACCTCCGGCAGAGCTTTGACCACGTCCCGAGAGCAGTGGGGGACATTGAGTCCGAGTGGGCCTTGTTCCACTCTGCGATTGTCGAGGCGGCTGTTGCTAGCTGTGGCCGTAAGGTGGCCGGTGCCAGTCGTGGTGGCAACCCCCGTACCCGCTGGTGGACACCAGAGGTTCGGGGAGCCGTCAGGCTGAAGAAGGAGGCCTACAGGGCGTGGCTGGTCTGTGGGTCTCCGGAGGCAGCAGACAGGTACCGGATAGCCAAGCGGGGTGCAGCAGTGGCAGTTGCCGAGGCAAAATCTCGGGCGTGGGAGGAGTTTGGTGAGGCCATGGAGAAAGACTATCGATCGGCTCCAAAGAGGTTCTGGCAAACTGTCCGGCGCCTCAGGAGAGGAAGGCAGCAACTCGCTCACACTGTTTACAGTGGGGATGGGGAGCTGCTGACGTCAACTGAGGCTATAGTCGGACGGTGGAAGGAATACTTTGAGGAGCTCCTCAATCCCACCAATGCGCATTCCGAGGAGGAACCAGAGCTGGGAGGCCTGGGGATGGACTGTCCGATCTCGGGGGCAGAAGTTGCTGAGGTAGTCAAACAACTACACAGCGGCGGAGCCCCGGGGGCGGATGAGGTTCGTCCTGGGTATCTCAAGGCTATGGATGTTGTAGGGCTGTCATGGTTGACACGTCTCTACAACATTGCGTGGTCATCGGGGGCAGTTCCTAGGGAGTGGCAGACCGGGGTGGTGGTCCCCATCTTTAAGAAGGGTGACCTGAGGGTGTGTTCCAACTATAGGGGGATCACACTCCTCAGCCTCCCTGGAAAGGTCTACGCCAAGGTACTGGAGAGGAGGGTCCGATCGATAGTTGAATCTCAGATAGAGGAGGAGCAATGTGGTTTTCGTCCTGGCCGTGGAACTGTGGACCAGCTCTATACCCTTGCAAGGGTGATGGAGGGGGCATGGGAGTTTGCCCAACCAATCCACATGTGTTTTGTGGATTTGGAGAAGGCTTATGACCGTGTCCCCAGGGGCACCCTGTGGGGGACACTCCAGGAGTATGGGGTGGGTGGCTTTCTGTTAAGGGCCATTCAGTCCCTTTACCAGAGGAGCGTGAGTTTGGTCCGCATAGCCGGTAGTAAGTCGGACCTGTTCCCAGTGAGGGTTGGACTCCGCCAGGGCTGCCCTTTGTCACCGGTTCTGTTCATCACTTTTATGGACAGAATTTCTAGACGTAGCCGTGGTGTGGAGTGTGTCGAGTTTGGTGGCAGGAGAATCTCGTCTCTGCTTTTTGCGGATGATGTGGTCCTCCTAGCTTCATCCAGCTCTGACCTTCAGCTCTTGCTGGGTAGGTTCGCGGCCGAATGTGAAGCGGCTGGGATGAGGATCAGCACCTCCAAATCTGAGACCATGGTTCTCGACCGGAAAAGGGTGGCTTGCCAACTCCGGGTCGGGGGAGAGGTCCTACCTCAAGTGGAGGAGTTTAAGTATCTCGGGGTCTTGTTCACGAGTGAGGGTAGGAGGGATCGGGAGATCGACAGGCGGATTGGTTCGGCGTCTGCAGTGATGCGGACGCTGAGCCGATCTGTCGTGGGGAAGAGGGAGCTGAGCCAGAAAGCCAGGCTCTCGATTTACCGGTCGATCTACGTCCCAATCCTCACCTATGGTCATGAGCTTTGGGTAATGACCGAAAGAACGAGATCGCGGATACAAGCGGCCGAAATGAGTTTCCTCCGTAGGGTGGCCGGGCTCAGCCTTAGAGATAGGGTGAGGAGCTCGGACATTCGGGAGGGACTCGGAGTAGAACCGCTGCTCCTCCGGATCGAAAGGAGCCAGTTGAGGTGGTTTGGGCATCTGGTCAGGATGCCTCCTGGACGCCTCCCCGGGGAGGTGTTTCGGGCATGTCCTGCCGGCAGAAGGCCCCCGGGTCGACCCAGGACACGTTGGAGAGGTTACATCTCCAATCTGGTCCGGGAACGCCTTGGGGTCCTGCCGGAGGAGCTGGTGGACAAGGCCGGGGAGAGGACGGCCTGGAGCTCCCTAGTTGGGATGCTGCCCCCGCGACCCGGACCCGGATAAGCGGAGGAAGACGAGACGAGAGACGAGAGACGTAACTGAATTTGTCATAACACCTGTACACCCTCCCGACGCAGGGGAAACCAACTCTGGCGGGGATAATTACTAGAGGTGGGAAAAATGATCGATTCTAAGATGCATCGCGATTCAGCCGTGTATGATCCTGCATCGATGCAGCAACATGACATAATGAGATTCTCACAATGTCTATGTTCTGGACGCGTGAGGAAAATCAAGTTTTGAGGTTTTACAACTACTTCCAGGGGCAGAGTTGCTATGACATGTGCATTGCGTTGCCGTAGCCCAGGGGTCGGCAACCCGCGGCTCTGGAGCGCATGCGGCTCTTCCATCCATCTAATGCGGCTCTCTGTGCTTGTAAAATAATGAATGGATATTTTTTAAAAAAGCTTTATATTTTACTGCATTAATTTTACATCTGTGTGCCAATTCTAAATGTAAAGATTGTCTGCGCAAACCTGAACAGGTCCAACCCGGTCTTACTGTGAGACCGGGTTGACGCGTCACGCTTGTGCGCATTCTGAGCTGAAGAGGATGTGAGATTCTGGGCTTCTCCTCAGACGGCTCCTGGATGCGTCGCCACATTGGAGACAGGAACAAGCACAATTCAGCCAAAGTTTCATAATCAGGGAACATTTTCTAAGTGACAAGTCTCTCTGGGGGACAGGGTTTGGAAAACGCTCGCTTCAGTCGGAGGAATCTTCCCGCATGCGCTCTGGTTCTGCGACGCCCCTCTACACATCTTCAGCTCACTGTGGACCATACGTACGCGCTGACGGCGAGCTGTCTAAGCCGTGTCCAGCTCAGATGTTCAGATGGGAATCATTTCTTGAGCGATTTAGCTACAGCTGCGATGTGCTTAACGAATAAAATGTCAGTTCGTCTGCATGCGTCGGGGTAATTCTTTCTCCGTCAAAATAGACGGTCAAATACGGGAACTGTCCGGTCAACACAAGGCCTGCTTTTAACGGTTTTGTTTTCTTGTGAAAATTGTTGCAAATAGATATAATTTAACGTGATGAACACCAGAACCAGGCGCACTGCGCCGTCATCTCCGTCACTGTAAATGAGGGAAAAACAAAATGATCGGATCCTTTTCTGACCTTCCCCACCTACAAAGTTTAATTACAACAATTAAACGTGACAGAGCCTGGATTTGTATTCTGAACAGTCTAAACATGTTTTAAAAAGAAATGTATGACAAAAGTGGCACCTGCTCAGTAAAACCACCAACAGGGTGAAAAATATCTAAATATTGTAGGCAGAGACGGGCTACAACTTCTGGATCCACTTTATATAAATCGTTTTATTGATTATCGTCTTATGAAAGATAGCTTTGACGTACACGAGCGACCGGTACTGACTGCTGTCACTTGTTGTGATTGGTTAAAGCAGCTCTCTGCACAGTATTTGTTTACAATTTTTAAGTTCAGTAATATTCTATCTTAAAGCCGCTCCACAGAAAACATTATTTATTATATTATTTAAGTAATTATAGGCAGCACACTTTAAAAATTGTTGCTCACTATAGTGAATAGATGTATGTTCTGTATTTCAGGGATATCGAAATAAAAAATAAATTGAAAACTATTCTACTGCTTTTATTAAGTAATGAAAAATTTTGTGTGAACAATCGTGATGCATTTCAGACTCAAATTGAATCGTTAGGCAGATAATCGGAATCGGATCGAATCGTGAGGCAGGTGGAGATGCACACCACTAATAATTACATTGGCATGACACCTGGTTATGGAGGACTTTTGTGATGCTCTGAGGAAGAGGAAGCCAGTGGAGGTCATGAAGAGAAAAGAGTGATGAGGTCACAAGAGTGGGTGTTGTTAGGAGACAGAGCACCATAAAGATGTTATTCCTGTTGTCCAGTGGTTACCTCATTATTTCTGAAAATGATGAGAGGAAACGATCAGGCCCGCCCAGAAATAAAAACTGTGTTAGCGACTACTTTTACTTTTACTTGATTATAAACATGTTGCAGTAGTACTACGTGTACTCGGGTTTTTCAATTTCAATTTATTTATTAATAATCAGGACAGTGCATGTTAACATAAGTCACGCTGAAACATGCCAGAGTTAGCCATAGGCTAGTTTACAACTGTAGTCCTGTGCCAGTTGTACAGTCGGCATCCTAGGGAGGACATTATAAAACACCTATACAATCATAAATAAAATATAAGATTGATATAGAAAAGTTACATTAGTCCGGTACAAAATTGAACATCAGTTGGATTTGACTCATCAGCCAGGAGGTCCTCCACCTCGCACATTTATGCTGACTCATCATCAGTGGCGGCTGGCCAGTAGAGGGCGATAGGGCGCCGCCCTCCCAGTTTTCCCCAGTGATTTTAATTTTTATTTAAAAAAATAAATAAATAAAATTAACAATAATCACATATTCTAAGTTAATTGTGTGTTTTGTAACAAAAACAAATCATATATATATATATATATATATATATATATATATATATATATATATATATATATATATATATATATTGGTCAGAAGCTCTCTGCTGAGCTGTGGAGCCGACAGAAAGGCTGTGGGCTGTGTTTCAATCGCCCAAACATCACGAAAGCAGTCCGCCAATTGCTGACAAGAAAATCAAACGGTAGGAATGGGAATGTATCCAATCAGCGTCGACGTTGTTTCAGAAGCATGATGGGCGATAGAGCTACCGCCAAAGGCTTTCGTTGGTGTTCGGCAGAACTCGGAGACTCTCGACTCCAGCACGTTTTTGGTCGTGACGGTCATGGTCGTGACGCAGATGGACGCCAGTGATACAACCAGCATGGATACCGGATCTCAGCAGCCACTGAATTCAGTTCGGTCTCTTCTCCAGTATCCGTTCGAGAGGAGAACTATGGTGGAAAAACTTAATGTCAAAGAGCTTGGACCATATCAGCTCGACGTAAAGATAAGCCAGCAGGAGGAGAGAGGTAAACTGTACACACCAGGCTTCTGGGAAGGCTTGGCTAGCTGGATGCAATCACGCTAATGCGTTATTTTGCTTTCCGTGTTTGTTATTCAAAACGACTGTGACAGATGAGGCATGGATTGAGTCAGGAGTTACGGACATGAAACATTTTTCTGAGAAGGTGAAGAAACATGAGTTATCCCGGGCGCACATGGACAACACGGTGAAGCTACCTATGCTAGGCAGAGCTAACATTGCCATGCAGCTAGAGACGAGGGACACAGGCTTGCAGTGAAGAAACACAAGGAAGAAGTGGATCAGAACCGGCACATTTTGTCCAAGAGAGAGATGTCAACACAGTGTATGAGCACAAGGATGACCTCCTCAGATTTTTCCAGATGATCAGAGACTCGGATGACTTTGATCCAATCACTGAGAGAGAGGCAGGAGGCTTTGTGAGAATGCTGGAGGAAGAAGATTTCGGCTTTCTGCTGGCATTGTGTCACAAGATCATGCCACATGTGGACATGCTGTTCAACCAGCTGCAGAAGAGGAACACTGACTCTGTCTACATCACAGGGGTCATCCAGAGCTTCACCAACAGTATGCAGCACCATGGACAGCACTATGGACAGCTCCACCCTTGATCAGTCCTGCACAGCAGTCCCTCCAATCATGGCTGACAAGTGGCGCCTTTTAAAGGGGAGCAGGTCACCAGCGTTCAGTGCAGAGGGAGGACAGAGATGTGTACTGTTGGTCCACTTCCCATATCTAACATATTTTAATGTTCATAAGAACTTGACGCTGACGCCCTCAATCACTCTTTTTTTTATTTGGTATTGGCTTTAATTTTGTTTTAAAGAGACAATGTGTAGTTTTTACTGGTAATCCCTGAAAATATCCATCAAAATGATGTTGAAAATGAATTATGCCTAGTGGTTGGAAAATAGCTTTCAATCAATCATTTTTATTTGTAGAGCACCTTCCACAACGTTATCAGAAGCCCAAGGTGCTGAACAGCATCATCATAAAAACATTCCCAGTACCTGGGCATAAAAGCAAGATAAAAACATAAAATCATAAAATAACAAGCAAGCAATATTACAAATACAGACAGATAACGGAATAAGACTAATCGATTAAAAACAAATGGTGGACAAAATAAGATCAAGCATCCTGATCAAAAAGAAGAGGTATTAAAAACCATAATGTCAGGGCAATTCAAAGAACCCTAGGGATGAAAAGCAATCAAATAAAAATGAGTATTTAAACGAGACTTAAAGACTTGATGGGATGGTGCCTGCCTAATGCTCAATGGCAATTCATTCAACAGAGTTGGAACCAAAACAGAAAATGCACGATAACCCCTCGATCGATATTTCGGCCGGGGGACCACCAGACGTCCCTGCTCGGCTGAGCAAAGAGAGCAAGATGGAGCATACATGTGCAAAAGTGCAGTAATGTAAGAGGGGGCACTGCCCTGGAGGGCCGTATAAACGAGAGTTAAGATTTTAAATTTAGCTCAGTATTGCACCGGGAGCCAGTGCAGAGCAGTCAGCACTGGGGTAATGTGCTCTCGACATCTAGTACCTGTCAGGAACCTAGCCACAGAGTTCTGTACAAATTGGAGCTGTGCAACCGTGCACTGGGCCAGACCGGTGTCGGTACAAGATCTGCTCGGGTGCAAGATCGGCTCGGGTCCGTCGACTGCCGATGACGTCTAAGTAGTTGATTGGCTGAACATGAACCTTACGGAATTACGTAATCACGTAACGTTGTTATCACGTGACGTTGGTCCAGGCAAATTTTTTCTATTGGAAAGATGGACAACTTTTACAAAGAAATCCATCATTACCTCTTTGAAAATACACTTTTAGCATAGAGCTGCAAGTATATTAGGGCTGAACGATTAACTGCGTGTGCAATTAAATTGCGATGTGACAAAAGGAGATTTTCTAATGGCAAAGGCTGCAATTTGGCAGCGAGTGGTTAGCGCAATGCTAATATACATGGAAAAACCCATAGGAATGCTAATGCTAATATCGCCGATTACATTATTACAAATTATGAATTAGAAACGTGCCAAATGATTACATTTGGAGTCTAATAGAAAGTAAAACTACCATCAATCAAATAAGTACAGACAGGTATTTTAGTAAAGCCAGAAAACTTTTAACTCCAGAGCTTTGGCTAGCAGCTATGAGCGTAACTGAACTACGCATGGACAAGACGTCAAAAACTCAACACAAATACTTCAATAAACGGGACACACTTCTTTCCTGCAAATACAATTTCACAGGTGTTGCTAATACCATATGATCCTTCAAGGGATGTGCTCAAAGAGGAGTTCAACATGAATCAAACATAGTGTTTTATTTTACAAATACTATTATAAACACAAACTTACGTCTTAAGAAACATTATTTTAATAACGAAACTGCTAAATTCTTTCCAACAGTATAGATGTGTAGTGTTTTTTGTCCGAGTGGGTTTGCCGTACTTTGACGTCATCGGCAGTCGAAGGACCCCGAGCCGATCTTGCACCCGAGCAGATCCTGTACCGACACCGGCATACAGAGCGTTACAGTAGTCCAGACGGGACAGGACGAAAGCATGCAACACAGACTCCAGATGAGCTCTGGACAGCAGAGGCCTGATCCTGGATAGTCGTTTCAGGTAAAAAAAAAAACAGGACCTCACCACTGTATTTACGTGAGTGTCGAGATTAAGTGAGGAGTCCATTTTTATCCCCAAATTACTGAATATTTTCTTTTCATAGGGGGTCAATGGGCCAAGGTCAATATCAGCACCTGAGCCATTTCTTCTGCCAGGACTAAGTATTATGACTTCCGTTTTGCTCTCATTTAGGTGCAAAAAATTACAGGTGCTGGCCAGTAAATTAGAATATCATCAAAAGGTTGAAAATATTTCAGTAATTCCATTCAAAACGTGAAACTTGTACATTATATTCATGCAATGCACACAGACCAATGTATTTCCAATGTTCATTACGTTTAATTTTGATATTTATAGGTGACAACCAATGAAAACATCAAATCTGGTATCTCAGAAAATTAGAATATTCTAAAGGCCAATGAAAAAATGTTTGTTTCTCTAATGTTGGCCAACTGAAAAGAATGAACATGAAAAGAATGTGCATGTATAGCACTCAATACTTAGTCGGGGCTCCTTTTGCCTCAATAACTGCAGTAATGCGGCGTGGCATGGACTCGATCAGTCTGTGGCACTGCTCAGGTGTTATGAGAGCCCAGGTTGCTCTGATAGTCGTCTTCAGCTCCTCTGCATTGTTGGGTCTAGCGTATTGCATCCTCCGCTTCACAATACCCCATAGATTTTCTATGGGGTTAAGGTCAGGCGAGTTTGCTGGCCAATCAAGGACAGGGATACCATGGTCCTTGAACCAGGTGCTGGTGGTTTTGGCACTGTGTGCAGGTGCCAAGTCCTGTTGAAAGGTGAAGTCTGCATCCCCATAAAGTTGGTCAGCAGCAGGAAGCATGAAGTGCTCTAAAACTTCCTGGTAGACGGCTGCATTGACCCTGGACCTCAGGAAACAGAGTGGGCCAACACCGGCAGATGACATGGCACCCCACACCATCACTGACGGTGGAAACTTTACACTGGACCTCATGCAACGTGGATTCTGTGCTTCTCCGCTCTTCCTCCAGACTCTGGGTCCTTGATTTCCAAAGGAAATGCAGAACTTGCTTTCATCAGAAAACATAACTTTGGACCACTCAGCATCAGTCCAGTCCTTTTTGTCCTTGGCCCAGGCGAGACGCTTCTTGCGCTGCTTCTTGTTCAAGAGTGGCTTGACACACGGAATGCGACACCTGAATCCCATGTCTTTCATGAGTCTCCTCGTGGTGGTTCTTGAAGCGCTGACTCCAGCTGCAGTCCACTCTTTGTGGATCTCCCCCACATTTTTGAATGGGTTTGTCGTCACAATTCTCTGCAGGGTGCGGTTATCCCTAGAGCTTGTACACTTTTTTCTACCACATTTTTTCCGTCCCTTCGCCTGTCTGTTAATGTGCTTGGACACAGAGCTCTGCGAACAGCCAGCTTCTTTAGCAATCACCTTTTGTGTCTTGCCCTCCTTGTGCAAGGTGTCAATGATTGTCTTTTGGACAGCTGTTAAGTCAGAAGTCTTCCCCATGATTGTGGGGCCTTCAAAACAAGACTGAGGGACCTTTTAAAGGCCTTTGCAGGTGTTTTGAGTAAATCAGCTGATTAGAGTGGCAGCAGGTGTCTTCTATATTCAGCCTTTTCAGAATATTCTAATTTTTTGAGATACCAAATTTGGAGTTTTCATTAGTTGTCACTTATGAATATCAAATTTAAATGTAATGAACATTGGAAATACATTGGTCTGTGTGCATTGCATGAATATAATGTACAAGTTTCACGTTTTGAATGGAATTACTGAAATATTTTCAACCTTTTGATGATATTCTAATTTACTGGCCAGCACCTGTAGAAGCCATCCAACATTTTATGCCCTTCAAACAGTCCAATAAAGGAGAAACAGATCTATCCTCCCCACGTTGAAGGGGGAGATAGATCTGGCTGTCATCAGCAAAAAAAATGAAATTTCACATTATGCTGACGAAGGAGGACTCCAAGAGGCTTTGCAACATAAAACCATAAATTTGGGTCTAAAATACATGGGAGCGGGTCTACGTCTTTGGGCGACACCATGTTTCCTTCTACGGGAGCCCGCGAGGACTAAATCCATTTACTGGTTTGTAACAGGTGGTTACAAAACTTTTGTCATTCTTAAACGTTTTAACACATTTACCTCTTCACTTGTTGGCAGTGATGAAAGGGAGTCTGATGTGTGTCATTTAGCACGCTGCCGTTCAAGCCGCATTAACATCAATAATTGTATTTTTTTTTAATCTCCCCAGTGCATGTTTTCATTAAGGGACCTGCTACAGGCAGTTCTTACCCAGAGGATCTTTGTTATTCTTTTTCCGCTGACGTTAATGCGGCCCGAACGGCAAGGTGCACCCCCACACATGTTACATGCAAACGACCGGCTCGGCTGTGGGAAAAGAGGTAAGTTGGGATTTTGGGGTGATCACCCCAACGTCACCACAATATCATGATTTTGGCCCTCCATAACTCATGGCCACGATCTTGTGCCAGCAGGCAGTCCCGTTCAAAATTTCTTCCAAAATTTTCTAGTTTATTACTCTGACCTTTTTTTTGTTTTATATAAAACATTACATAGAACATTTAATAATAACCTTAGTAATAATTAGGGATGCTCAGATTTTATCATTTGGCGTTCAAAGCATCTGGAATCAGGAAGTTCAGCTATAACCCTATAAAACAACCAACATGACTTTTGAAATTCTTAAGATTTTCTAACAGAATAACGGCACAGTTTTCAATTGAACAAGTTCTTACATTAATATTCTTTGTTGGACGAAAACAACATGTAGTTAGCTAGCAGTGGCAGGGTTTTTCCTGGCTCAAACTGAGGCAGAGGTGGTACCATCCTGACCATGCACATGCACAAGCATACTCTGTACATTCAACTGCCTCACTTTTTTAAAGGCAAAATATGTTATCGTTAAGTGTTCTAATCTAAGCTTCTGTTGATTAATTGAATATTACATTTGACGTTTAAAGTGAAACAAAACTGGTTTGTGAAGCGTGTGTGAATGGATGAATGATACACTGTGGTGTAAAGCGCTTTGGAGTTCTTACTCTGAAAGGTGCTATACAAGTGCGGGTCATTTATCATTTATTTATCATTTGCTGCTAAAAAATATGAAATAAAACAACAGACTGAAATAACAGACTCTTATTATGAAAGGCTCAATAATATGCATTAGATTGGTGTTTAATTCCTTTTTCCATCTGATATTTATAGTTAAAATATTTTTAAATATTTGATCCACATTTCAGTAACATTTTAGGTTTGTATTAATAACACTCACCTTAGTCAAAAAACACATTAATATATGCAGTAAAATATAATGCATTTCATTAACATGCATTTGTATTGGAAATGATAATAACATTTAATTTCTGCTGCTAACAATGTAATGGTGGCATGTCTATAATGTACGGGTTGGCAATAATCTAGTTTGAATTATGTTCAAAGATAGAAGCGTGTGTGAATTATATACTACAATGCCTTGCTGTACATCCTGCTCCTGTGTGTGCAGCAGACTTGTAGCAGTAATGTGACTCGTATCTGCAGCGGTTCTGATCCGTAGCGCTGCAGGATGCAGAATAAACAGGATAGTGGGGACTTTTCATTCGCTTGTAGAGTTTGGTCTTTCTTAGTTTTACGATCATCATCATATATTTTTCAGTGCGCCACTTGATCGTGAGACTGCTACCCGTTAGCTTTAGCATTAGCCATTCTGCGTGTAGCTGCACTTTTGATACCAAACTATGGACTGGTTCTGCCTTTGTCCCTTTGCTGGTTCCTTTATTTTCCTCCACTGCATCCAGATGACCACACTGTACGCCAGTAAAAAGCATTTTTCTTACACGTAACTTACTTTTGTTCAGTAAAGTTCTGGGGAATATAGTAATTCAAAGATGTTGCACCCGTGCTACGTTTAAAAATAGACAGACACACACAGACAGTTACAGCCCTGCTACGATATGGAAGAGCCTGGGGGAAATCAGGACGTTAATAGCACCAACCACAGATATGTACCAACTAGCGAGAAAAGCCATTTTTGATCTTTGTCTGCAGCTGTTTTAGAGCTTTTCGGTGCACCGCTGCTGATACAGCACCCTGTAGTGGTGCAATGCTGCAACTGCAGTTAAAATAACATCCATATAGCTGGGGGCAAAGTGAAATCAGGCTGGGGCAGCACTAACTTAGCTGGAGGAGGCCGCCACGCAAATTTGAATGCAGGAAAAACCCTGAGTACACCCCACTCTCATCTGTCGGGAGTCAGCAAAGCGCATTTTTCTAGTTATTATTACTCATTCAACTTAAGTTTTTCTTCATTAATTAATTTAGGTTATGCTTAGTAAAACATGTTCAGATTCATTAAAAGGGTGAAGTTCCAAGTACTAAAAACAAGGAAAAGGCTGAACTAACTCAACACATTTCACTTCTAAAAACTATATTAAAATGATGAGTTTCACCTAGTTTGAATACGTTCACCATTTGGGTTTGCAGTGTACTGACACCTAAAACATCTAACTAAACTAGAAGCTCTGACCTGACGTGTTGTCATCGTTCCAGAGCTCCAATCAGACATGCTAGAGCTGGTTCTGGTATCAGGACGATGAGGGGCGATGAAGGTTCACGTTTTAGGCTGAAGGTTTTCCATCTCCTCCTGAAGAACTCTGTTATCATCTTCTAGGTTCAGGTTTGCTGCTTGTATCATTTCCTGAATCTGAACCTTCGGCTCCTGCAGGCTTTGCAGCTTTCGCTCTTCCTCTTCTCTCTTCTCCACAGTTCCCTGATCGGATTGTTTTTTCTTTTCCTCAAAATTAAGCTTCTCTTCATTCAGATTTTCTTTCTCAAGTTTTAGACGTCATCGTCCAAAGCCCTCTGCCTCTCTTAAAATAAGCGTTTCTGCTTCTTTTGTTCTTTCAAACTGGATTTGTTCTTCCTCAAGGCTCTGTCTCATCTGTTCTCTCTCTTTCAGCAAAATCTGGAGGATTTTAGAAGCTTCCTGATCATATTCCTTGGTTTTTGCTAAATGAACCAACTCTTTGCTGTGATTCTTTCTCTTTAGAATCAGACCTTCAAACCCCTCCACTAAATCCTGTTTCCTTGTATCTAAATATTGACTTTTTGATTTAACAAATTCAACAAACTCGTCTTTCTCAGCCTCCAGGTCTAGTTCCATCCTTACTAAACCATCTCTGGCTTCCTGCACATCCTGGCGGACGTCTTTAATCATCTCTTCGAATTCCGCCTGTTGCTCTCTGAGACTTTGTTCCCCAGTCTCTAAAGATTCAAGCCTTTCCTGGAGATAACTGTAGATTTGTTTACGCTTCTCTTCTGATTGCGTTTGACTTAGTTCAAAGCTAGTTTTCTCTGTATCCAGAGATTCTCTCTCCAGAATCAAACATTCAAACTTTTCTTACAAATTGTTTTTCATCTCAGCTAAACGTTCAGCGGTTTTCACAATCTCCCATTTTTTCTCTGCAAGGTTCTCCAGGAATTTAACTTCCGTCTCTCTTCAAGGAGACTTTGTTGAACCTTTTCAGTCTCCTTCTCAGATATTTCACATTTATTTGAAAAATCACGTTTCTGATGTTCCAACTGTTTTCTCTGCGTTTACACGTTTTCTCTCATCATGAATTCCCCTTTCTGGTTGTTTCTTAGACTAAATAAACACTCATTTTTGTCTTCCCAGATCAAATTTCATTTCGTTTATTTCCTCTTTTGCTTCCTCTTTACTGCCTTGAAAAACTTTCCATAATTCTTCTATTTTTGCTTTTGTGTTGGTCAAATTGTCTGATGTCCTAAGATTAGCAGTTTTGCGTTCAGTAATCTTAATCCACTCATCTTGGATTTGTAATCTGTAGTTCTGTTTCCCATGTCAACCTTCATTCTCTGTTCCTCTAGAGATTCAGATTGAACTTTCAACTCATCCTTCTCTTCCTGTAAACTCTTTTTAGTTTTTCAGTCTTTCATCGTTTTGTCATTTTTGTTCTCAAACTCCAGCTCCTTTAGCCTATAAGCTTCGTTCTTGGACCTCCAAAAGCTGGTTCTCATCCAGGAAACGCTGTTTAATTTCAGCAACGTGCTTGTTTAAAAGTCACTTTTTTCTTCAAAAGCGCGTTTCTGTTTGCTGAGTTTTATTCTCTCATCTTCCAGATGCTCAAATTCACATTGCAGAATAAAACTCCTGTCAGATGCATGTTTTCCATGGGTGTGAAGTGTGTTCTGTTTGTTCCTGCAGCCATTTGCAAATGATGAGTCTCTGTCGACCTGTTCAGATCAAACGGCCTATCAATGTGACTCAAAGGACTATGATGTCATATTTATAGAGGCTTGACCCCAAGCCCCCACAATGCCGCTCTAAAATTGAGTCAAACCCGGACGGAAGTACCAAAAATTGCAGTTCCACCCTCGTCCATTAGGGGCTGGTGACAGGAGCGAGCAAATCCTCATTGACTCCCATGTTAAAAATACCAATTTCACAGCAGAAATAAACATGTTTACAGCCTGGTACCAAAACATGTTTTTGGTTTAAATGATCTAGTTTACACTCATGACAACTCTGAGGGGGGTGGATTTTTTTCTCACTCTTCTGTTTAAGTGTATTAAACGCCTAAAATTCTGTATAATTAATGAGCATCAGACCTACGTGACCACAGAGCTAGCTCCGTGGAAAGGCCTCAGTAGAGAATCAGTCTGGCTTGGAAACTGCTCCGGCATTTTTAGTCTCTGTGTTTGTGTATTCTTTTTTGGATATTTTTTGTGCAATTGTTGGACAAAATGACTTGCTGTGGCATTAGTTGCACTAATAGAGCGTCCAAGGAGTCTCCACTTCATTTTTTTCGGTAAGTAAAATTATATTTATGTATTTTAGGTCACTGCCGAGCTGAGCTTAGATTTTAACATGTACTGTTTAACCATGAAATTTAAATGTAATAGGGTAAAACCCAGTGCATTTAACATAATGCTGCACTTTAGAAAATGGGTTGAAATATTACATGTTGGTGGAGCTGGATTCCGACTATCGGCTTGTGGAGCTCTCGGGAGACCAATGTTTTCCACCCGTTTCTCCCCTGGCTTCGCGGCTTCTGTTTGCTGCGCGGAATGCCGGCTGTTTCTCCCCGCAGCTCGGCTCATTTCTGTCTGATAGCGGCTTCTGTTTGATGCGCCGGGCTGTCGGCTTGTGGAGCTCTGGGATGGAAACCTTTCCACCCGGTTCTCCCCAGCAGCAGCTCTGCGCATCTCAGATCGCAGCGGCGCTTGTCTGCTGTGCGGCTGCCGGCTAGTGGAGGTCTCAGAGACCTCTGTGTTCCACCCGGTTTTACCCAGCGGTCAGCCCGGCGTATCTCTGACTCAGAAGCTCTGGTGTTGTGCACAGTTAACTCCGGTTGTAGCTAGGTTGCTACCTCCCTTAGCTTAGCTCCCACCTCCGCGTTAGCTTTGGGTTAGCTTGTAGCTAGTTCGACCAGGTGTCGTCAGTTGATCCCAGCCTTACAGCCACACCCTCAGCTCTTCCTCTCTTCCCTTTTGTGGAATTGTCTGGGCTTGACGGAACCTGTGACACGGTCAAAATGGCGGTGGTGGCCACCTCCCATTTGGCCTCAAAAACTTGATATTGGAGCCTATGGAAAGGAGATGTCCAGTATATTAATGTTGATGCTTGGCCCTGACAGCATCTGCGTGTGCTTGCATGTGTTTGCGCGTGCACATGCTGTGGGCATGTGCTTGCACGTTTGCGTACGTGTGTTAAAGTATTTAGTTTTAGAAAATTATCGTGTTTTGAGCTGCAGCTTTGTTTGTTGTCTGGGTTGAAGCGTTAACGACATCCGGTGCAGCAGGTGGCGCTGTGACTGCTGGAGGTGGAGAGTAGCAAGAAAAGGAAGCAGGAAGCGTTATTAGCATTAGCCTACAGGGTACATCCAGGCAATTCCAGGTAAACCTGGACTTTAATGTGTTCCTGCTGTTAGTGTTGCTTTGTTGGACCACGCGAAATTGAAAAGACACGCGAATATAAATAAAATCAAAGCGACTGGAGGTTTGTTAATTCTCGCTGTGTTTAACATCGCAAGAGCTCCAGGGTTAGCTTTGATGCTAACTAGGTGCTCACTTAGTTTCTGCTGGTCGCGTTATTTGGAATCCTAGGATGTCCAAGGAAGATCCCGCCTTTCTCGTCTCTGATTGGCTAGAAAGGCTCTACTACGATTTGCTATTCAATTAAGCAACAAACTCATTAAATGTGGACTGTCCTTTTCCCACCAGCAGAAAGCCGGTTTGGGGAGTTTTGTAATGAAAATGTGAACTTAGCTCCATAACAACGACTTTGTCCTGTTTTGCAAAACATTTTATGTTTTATAAAAAACTGGAGAACGTAAAATGTGAATTTATAATCTTGTTGTATTTATCAAAATGTTGGACTTCATAATTGGCTCTCAAGCACTAGATAGGATAAACATGTGCTGTACCTGGGTATGAAACGTAATAAAACTGCCCCATTCTGCCCAGCTGTGCGCATCAGGTCAGTTTATTTTCTAGAATAATGAAAACTGGTGAAAAATGTCAATCATAATCAGCTTTGAATTAAACTTTGATTAAATGATACATATTTAATACAATGATGAGAGACGTGCTCTAACTGATAAACAGCCTTAACCCCAATAGAGCAAACAGATAAAAAGTCAGTCTACGGTGTGATAATGCAACAAGATTTATTATGCAAAGTGATGGAAGTTGTTACTTTTACTGAATGATCAATAAGATGTGATGTTCCATATAAATATGAATGATCAACCTTATTGGTCTTTGAATATTTGATTTCATATGAACCTGGGTTCTTTGGACTGCCAGGGAAACACACACTTCATAATAATTCAGAGTCAAGAATGTAGTTTATAAAAATGAATTTAATACTATACTTATAAACTAATGACACATTGACGTTTTTCAATTTCTTTCATGAAAAAAAACAAACTGGTTTGTTGCAAAACAGGAAAGGATGTTAATTATAGCGATGAGTTCACATTTTCTTCACAAAAAACTACTAAAGATCTGGCTGTACACATAAAAACCTGCAGCGAGGGAAATTTATTTCCTCTTACATTAAATACAAGCCAATCGTTGGAGAGCCCTTCCAGCCAATCAGAGGCAAGAAAGGTGGGACATTCCTTGGACATCCTAGAATTCCAAATGACGCCTGCCACCGCTCAGGTGGTGCCTTTGCTGGTTCCTTTATTTTCCTCCACTGCATCCAGATGCCCACACTGTGCGCCAGTAAAAAGCATTTTTCTTACACGTAACTTACTTTTGTTGTTTTCTGGGGAAAATAGAAATTCAAATATGTTGCACCAATGCTATGTTTAAAAATAAACAGACACACACCGACAGTTGTTTCATCGCCCTGTACAGCCCTGCTCTGATGGGGAAAATCAGGACGTCAATAGCACCAACCATAGATATGTACCAACTAGCGAGAAAAGCTATTTTTGATCTTTTTCTACAGCGGTTTTAGTGCTTTTCGGTGCACCGCTGCGTAGAGCCCTGCACTGAAGAAGCCCTAGGCCCTCGGGTCAGCCCGGCCCGACGGCCCTCGGGCCGGGCTTCGGGCCAACGACTGTGCAATTACCTCGGACACGGGCCGGGCGCCTTTGTTTTTAATCGAATTCATAAAAAAAATTGAAACACAAATGCAGCAGTAGAGCCCTGTGCGGGACTGTTTTCTTCATCCTGCTCCTGCCCGCTCCCGCTGAATTTCTGACCATTACCGCCTGCAACTGCAACGTGTGTGTTACACTCCCGCCCGCACCCATAGCGTGCATGTCTACTCCCGCCCGCAACCGCAAAACTCGGAGAAATTATTACCTCACAATAAAAGAGATGTATTGAGTTTGCGTCCTCTCCGGTCCTGGAGAAAACATGTCACAACCCGCGGCTCTTCCATCCATCTGATGCGGCTCTCTGTGCTTGTAAAATAATGAATGGATATTTAAATAAAATGCTTTATATTTTACTGGATTAATTTTATATCTGTAAGTCAATTCTATGTAAAGATTGTCCGCGTAAACCTGAACAGGTCCAACCCGGTCTTACTCTAAGTGTTTTTCTCCCCAGAGGAAGCTACGGTGATGTTCTGCTGAGCTGTGGTGGCCTCATGGAGGGGGCCATCATCTAGCACACTGCTGCTAACCACTTAAACTTTCTCCCTCTCCTGATAATAACTTTTTGATTCCTTGACGTTGAATGTGCTACTGCTAATTTACCCGTTTAATTATAGATTCACTAGGATAAATACAATAAAGTTTATCTCTCACCAAATAGAATATTTACTAAGAAATCACAATGTAACTATAGACACACTGCTTGGTTGTGTGTGTGTGTGTGTGTGTGTGTGTGTGTGTGTGTGTGTGTGTGTGTGTGTGTGTGTGTGTGTGTGTGTGTGTGTGTGTGTGTGTGTGTGTGTGTGTGTGTGTGTGTGTGTGTGTGTGTGTGTGTGTGTGTGTGTGTGTGTTCTGTCTTCTCCATCCCAGTGAGTCATGGTGGATGGCTGCTTATACTGAGCCAGGATCCTCTGGAGGTTTTTCCTCTCGACTGTCGCTGCATGCTTGCTTACCCCTTCTTTCCACCGGAGCCGTCAGCAGCCGTCAGCAGCGCGAGTCGGCCGCGTCTCAGGAGCAGCATGTCGCGGCCCTTACGCGCCGGTTCTATTTTCTACGCGCTACGCCTCTGAAACGGGTCAAGTTCGACATTTTTGGGGAGGGAAAGACAGGAAATCGGACGCGGAAACTGAGCGAAGCTTCCCAAGATTGTCAGAATAAAGAAACATACTGCCTTCCAGTTGTTTTACTTTAAAAAAGTAACTAACTGTGCGGCCCCGTGAGAAGTTATCACCTAGCTAGCGGTCTCCTTCGTTTTTCAGGTCCGTATTGGCGATTATAAAATGGACAGAACATAAAACACAAACCTTTTGGAGCCATGTTGTAATTTTCTCCTGCTTGTTGTTGTGTTTACTGACGAAGTCACTCGCATGACTTCGTGCTCTGTCGGTGACAGCTGCTCCCCTGCTGCTTCGCGTCTCGTGGGAAGGGCCAAACAGCAGCTTACGCGAGCAAGACGTGCTGCTGACGGCTCCGGTGGAAAGAAGGGGTTAGTATGAGGAGTGCTGTAAAGACTCTGACACTAGTCAGTGACTCAATGCAACCTGTTGGGTTCCTTATATAGGAAACTTTTTACTGATTGGCTTAATGAACTGACCTGGATTGGAATGTTTACTGTGTGAAGGTCCTTGACACGACGCTTGTCGTGATTTGGCGCTTTATAAATAAACTTGAATTGAATCGATGCAGATACACTCAGGCTAGCCGTTAGCTCGTCAGTCCCGTAAGCTACTTCTCTGAAAAGAGGCTGTTCATGGAGACACCGGAGACAGTTTCATCCTTCTCTTTAGAAAACCCGTTTAGTTTCCAGATTATTCTCAGATGTAGAC
The DNA here is from genome assembly GCF_043380555.1 of Nothobranchius furzeri. Lineage (NCBI taxonomy): Eukaryota > Metazoa > Chordata > Actinopteri > Cyprinodontiformes > Nothobranchiidae > Nothobranchius > Nothobranchius furzeri. The sequence continues at coordinate 9,734,920 of NC_091752.1, read as the reverse complement.
CCAGAAACCTCTCTGATCAACTCAACCCAAGTATTAGAGGACTAGTTTGAGATGTTGGTCAGTAAATTGAGCCGATCAAAACCAGCCTGTGATCTGAAGAACGGTTCGGTGCGGTTCCGTCCAGATGAAACACGAAGCTGCAACTAAAAACAGTCTTTATTTTAAAATCTGGTGATATTTTTGAGCGGATTGAAGCCGAACACCAAAACAACTCCTGAGATTTTAAACCGCTTTAGTTTGACTTGATTTGGTTTTTTAAAACGTCCCTCAGATCAAATTAAACACGTTTTAAACGGAGTTCGGCGGAACGGAGATCATCGGTTCTGTCTGCTGTGACACATTAAGCTTCTCAAATATTTAATGTCGCTCGATGTTCAGTCGGCAACAATCGTAAAAATACTCAACCGGATCCGTTAGACGTTATTTATCATAGAACCGGATCAGACCAGCGGAGCTCCTTCTGCCAGCCAACCGGCTTCTACCGGTACCGACAGACTCGCAGTAAAACCGGACAATGAGAGCGAACCGGTCCGGAGACTCACCTGCCAGAGTACTGATGTTCTGCTGCCACTCCGCCGCCTCTCCGGGAGCCAGGAAGCCCCTGAGCACCGGGATCTCGACTCCGAGCATGGCCGAACACCAACCGGCAGCGGTTCCGAGTTCTGATCTGATCGGTCACCGAAACAAGTCACGGCTTCACTATCACACACTAAATGTTTTTATCCATCCATGTGGCCACAGTGGCATCAGTGAGCAGCCATGACACACGCGCGTTGCATTGTGGGAAAAGCTATCAGGCGCGGCTCGATATGTTCACTCTGCAGTAAACTCTCACTAGTGTTTACTACGGAGGAGTCTCAGTAGCAAACAGACGCTTCACACGCCCAGTGATGCATCATGTTTACACGTGAGCATGTAAATGTGCATAATTACTGTGTTGTAAAGCGCCTTGGGGGGGTTTTAGGCAACCTGTGTTGCATAAATAAAAGTGGATCCACTCAAATGCCTTTTGTGAAAATATGCATTTTTAAATGATAGTTCATTTAGTTGGTGCTCTGAATGTTTTAGGCAAAGCAGCGATGAATGTAAATTTATTTCAATTAACTGGTTGTTTTAGTCATTAAAGGTTTTTGAAAAAGTGGCACCGCGACCAGCATCGTGGCACGCGTTAGTCGATGACACAATGCTCCTCGTCTCAATTCGGCTTTTATTTGCACACTTGTGCACTTCCTCCAAGTGCACTTCGCAGAAGATCGTAGGGCGAAGTGCAAGTGTTGGGACTGGGCTCATGGACGTAATTTTCACTTTGGAAGTGGGGGCAACACGGGGTGGGGGGTATCTTTACAGTATGCTCTAATAGGAGACAGGCTTCAACACTAACGGTTGTTTTCTGCTTGGTCCTAGAGCTCAACCAGTGTCAATTTAATATAGTGTAATATTGTCTTTGGATGGTAAAAAGTGCAGGGGTCAAAACATGACTTTGGAAAAAGTGGGGGGGACATCACCCCCCCCCACCCCCACCCCCTCCCCCGGCCGAATTACGTCCATAAAGTCTGGGCTAATAACATTCCTTCATTTTAAAATCGAACCAGCGGTTTTAGACATTTCTATGGTTGCAGAAATAGAATTTCAGTGTTTCACAAACAAAATAATCCACATCTCCAGTGCTGGTCCTTCTAGACCTCGGTCATCCACCCTGACCTGCAGGTCCAGATCCTGGATTTGTGTTTGTCCTTCTGCCTCAGGAGGATGGACCACAAGTTCTCAGTGGAATGAAGGTCTGGTGAAGTTCCTGGACCTGGACCCAATATGTAGATGTTCTGGTCCTGATCCACTTAGCTTTGACTAAATCCTTCTGGCCTGGTGCTCCATGCTGGAGAAGATTGTTGTTGGATAGTTGGAGGAGCTCCTCTGGGCAGATGTTTAGGCACCATTCTTTAGTCATGGCCGTTTTGAGGCTGAACTGGGAGGGAGTCTATTCCCTTAGCTCAGAACCCCCACCTCCCATGGGAACACTCACCTGCTGTCCTCCAGATGATCTTTGTGCTGATTAAATATCTAACTCAGAGAATATTTGAATCTTTCTTTAGGCCATAGGTCCAAAGTTTTGTTTTAAAAAATCTATGTTTTTTGTACAGCACGCTGGGTTTTCAGTGACCAGGCTGGGTCTGGATTGCTGATCTGAGATCAGCTTGTGTTACATGCTGGAAGAATCATTCCTTCAGTCAAGCTTCATTTAAAGTCATGCCAAAAGGATGATGGGACGTTCTTGTTATGCATCAGTTATTCTGCTTTTTCCTTTTGTTCGACATTTTAAAATAATTTTAAAAATAGAGCGGTTTTGTCTGGTTTCAGCTGGTTTGGTGGTTGGCTGTCAAAAGACATCACAGGGATTGTTGCATGCACCGACACAGAAAACACAGACACGCACACTGGTGTGGCTCTGACTTCACCACGGCAACAGGAAGCAGTCATGGAGAAGCGCAGGTTTATCAAGAGTATGGTAAAGCCTTTTAATTCGGAGCCTGTGAAAGGGGTAACATAGCATTTAAAATGTCCGTCTCAGCTTTAATCAGGTGGATCTGATCCCAGAAAATCAAAGGCAGCAAGGAGGTTCATCTCTGAATCACTCACCCATTTTAAATGATCTGCTTATTGATTGACCAATATATCCTCACCGTCTTCACGCCAACAGTCCCAAAAACACACAACACATTCAGTAAACATTCTTCTCTGAAGGTAGTTTCCCTTATATAATCTGTCATTTCCTCTGCCATAATGTATACATAAACAAGTTTAATAACATACCAATCAGTGGTTATCTCACAATTGGAAAAAGCACAAAATGTTTACAGTCTTTTACAGGTAAATAAAAGTTTGTGTGGACGTAGCGAAGTCCAGAAACTCGCGTCTTCTCGTTATCGGCTATCCTGCAATTAGATCTTTACATACAAATATGGACAAAGAGTCGGCTCGCCTTCTGCAGCCGTCAAGTCTTAAAAGAGTAGTAATCATGAGGGAGGGGCGGGGCCTGGGGTGCGGGTCTCATAGCTGGCCCTCGCTGCAGTGGCTGTCCTGGCTGCTGCCGGGCTTCTCTGCATCCGGACCCGGCAGCTCTTTGAGGATGAGGGAGGCGCTCTTCTCGGAGAACTCGTCGGCGTCGGGCTCTAGGCCGTCGGGGCAGGGCAGCTTCAGGAGCTCCTCTCTGAGCTGAGCCGTGTGTCTCTGTGGGGACAGAACCGAGCCTGTCACAAACCAACTCAACCAGACCCGGATAACTCATACCACACTAAACACATACGGGAAGTTGGAATTTATTTCTTCTGATTGGGCAGGGAAAAAAACTAATTTTATTTCTTTGTGACCTCTGACCTCTGGGAAAGCTGACAGAGGTTTTGGGCCTTGGGTGAGTGGTGGGGAAGCTTCCGTGTTAGTGTAGGGTTAAGGTGAGTCCGGCCTGAACTCACCACAGAAAAATCCCCTCTGAACCCTTCGGAGGATTCTGGGAAAACTGAGTCCGTCACCATGGTAACGGACGGTTTCTAGCAGACCTCGAAATCTGAACTTCTATAATTATGCATGACTTGGTTCTTGTTCTTACGGGATAAACGCCGGCTAGACTCGTTAGCCCAAACATGTCAGTAAGCTGTGTAAAAACAAGAACCGAGTTCACACAGAACTAATGTACAAAAGAGTTTTCCAGAAATTTGTTTTTATCACTTTTCACCCGATGGATTAAAGGAACGTTTTTACTGAGTCCATCTTTTTCCCGACGTCCTCCAGCCGGAGGACAGGAGCGACTGAATCCTCATCCTAATCAACTCCAGACAAAGCTGCTTGAATGGACTCAAACGTGACCTGAGCCCGGTTCTGGATGTGTCTGAGGACGGAGACGTCCACCAGCAGGGACACACAAAGGTAAATCAGACCTTCTGGGTCTATTTTCCACACGAGATCTCCACAGCAACACGGTTCTGTCTCAGATAAACCAACACGACGGCAGCGAGCAGAGAGAATGATCCGTCTGCAGACCTGAACTCCAATCATATTTTATCCAATCGTAGCTGGATTAAAGGCAGAAGCTCCTCCCCTCCAGTGAGCAGAGTAATGAGATTACCTTCAGCGCAGCGGCATGATGGGACATGGTGCGGCCGACCCGCTTGTCACTGCTGTACTGCTGGATGTCAGCGATCCACTCCTCACACTGAGTCATGATCTCAGTCCTCTTCAGGTAGAAATGTTTGTGGATCACCTGCAGACACAGATCATTAGCACCCTTTTCAAAATAAAAGCATTCAGACTGATGAATCAGGAAACAGAATCCAGACAATAACGGGTCCTACATGCTCGAGGGTCAGTGCCTTGCCCAAAGACACAACGACATGTGGCAGAGCTGCAGGTATCCAACTATCAACCCTCTAAAAATGTAGGAGAACAAAGAACCTGGAAGCTTCAGGTAATCTGGGTGTTTGCACCTCCCCCCCCCCCCCCCCCCACACACACACACACACCCACACCATAGCAAGAAGCTGGTTATTCTTTAGGTCATGATGACATCACACACGCCACACTCTGCTCGATGGATGATGTCAATCATCTACACACGCCTCTGCTGCCACAACCCCCCCCCCCCCCAGGTCCACTTCCTAGCAACAGTCGCCAGGGCCAGGCCATCAGTATTCAGCGTGCGCTCTTGGGGGGGGGGGGGGGGGGGGGATTACAGCTGCTGTAGAGAAGGAATGGAGAAGGGGGGAGGTGCCTCAGCTTTAATCTCTCTCCTCCTTATGCAGCTCCATCTCCCCCTCCATTAGACCATCCGTCCCCCTCACCCCCCTGCTGCTTCAGTGACACCCAGCGAAGGGGACGACTGTCCTCAGCCCTCAGCTTAGCGAGGACTTCTCAAGGTCATACGTGTGTAAAAAGACAACAAGGAGGCTGCTGGGAGGCAAGCAGACCCATGAGGAACCTCCGGATTTATGCTCCAACACGATCAGCTGGCTGAAAGCCGGCGTCTCTGGGGCTCCATGTGGAGCGGACCAGCAGCTGTTTGACTTTTAGTATTGGGACGCGGCCATCGATCACAGCGCAAAACCTCTGGTTCTGACGTGACAGCATCGTAGATGACCTTTCAGGGAAAACGTGTGTGTGTGTGTGTGTGGTCTGGATATCCTGTGACCTTTGAGGTAATCCACTCATCTTTCCTGAGGGTCAGCAGCTCCAATGAATCACAGCTGGGAAAATAAATAAATATTCCTGGTTTTCTGTCTGGAGTACGACAGGAATACAAATCCTGAGTTTCCTCCTGGTTTTGGATGAGACACAAACCAGCTGAATCCCACTAAATCAGCAGAGGTCTCACGCTTCACATCAGTTATGATCACAGAAACCATTCCAACTTTGCTTTTATGCTTCGGGGCGCTTCTACGGAGTCTCAGGACGGACTGAGGAAGGTTCCGAGTTCAGCTCTGATTCCACAGAAGGTTGACCTCCGAGCTTCAGATCACCAGCGGAGCTCCATGATCCAACGGGTCTAATCCAGGACTCCGGAGACTGAGCTCATGTTGGGGTTAACGAGGGACAAACGGGGAATAAAAATAAGGAAGTTAAATCTGAAACTGCAGAGATGGCTGCGCTGATCCAAACGGATCTAGCAGTGATTCCCTTCTAGGTGTTTCCTGAGTGTCCGTGTTTGTCTCAGCAGAGGATTAAAGGTGCTAAGAGGCAGATAGCAAGAACAGCACATGGAGGCGTGCGTGCGTGTGTGTGTGCGTGCGTGCGTGCGTGTGTGTGTGTGTGTGTGTGTGTGTGTGATTATTCAGCCCGGTGCTGCTGCCAAGTGTGAGTACGACTCTTGAAGATCTCTCTGTTCAGCGTTCCGTTTTACTGACTCGGGCTGATGTCATGGATTCTTATTTCTTTTGCTTTAAATGGAGCACGGTGAGAGTCAGATCCAACAGAACCAGAAGAGAAGGAATCAGCTTCACTTCTACTTTAATGCTGATTGGATCATAAAATGAAACAAATATTAATAATCAGCTGTTAAGAGTAAAAACTCCACTCAGCAGTGCTCCAACGTCAGATATAAACTCTGCTTCATCCATCAGCATGTTTTAGGTGTTTCCCTGCTTCAACACACCTGATTTTAATCAGCAGGTGATTAGCAGGCTTCTGAGGAGCTTGAGCTGCTGAACAGGTGAATCAACCACTGAATCAGGAGTGTAGGTGCAGGAAAACAACTAAAACATGCTGACACCGGCCCTCGCTGATGCAGCGTTTGGTTTTCAGGTGCTTAAGGTGCAGACGAGGGAACACAGAAACAGCACAACAGCTGAGACGTCTCTACCTCTTTGAAGCAGGGAGACGGGTTTCGAATCTGCTCCAACATGGCCCACTTGACCGTGGCCTGACGGATGTTTCCGTCGTACTCCCGGGAACTCTGGGTGCCGCTGGGGGTGCCACGGGAGCGCTCGTACCCGGGCTCGTTGAAGTACGGCTCGGCCACAAGGATGAGGGACTGAACTGACACCAACACCTGAGAGAGGAGAAGCAGGAAACATTTAATTAACACAGAGATAAGCGGCACATCCTAATACAATCACTGTTTCTCCTTTGGGGAGAATTTAGATGATTATGGAATTAGCCCAAGATCCCCTCAGTGTCCTCAAAAAGTCAAACCTACAAAAGGATCTTGGCAGAGCCGCACACAAAGACCAGGAACCCTAAAAACTACATTTTTCAAACTTCCTTTATTAACGGCCTATAAATGATTTGGCCTGGCTGGATAGCTCCGCCCCGTCTGTTCCGAGCCATGACGTCACCAACTTCCTGTCAGCCGTCTCTGGCCACGACGGGGTGGGAGGAACTGAAAACGCTCCATCAGGTGAACGGCAATGACCTTCAGCTTACACCACACACTCGTCTTTAATGGGGATCCCCCTCCCCCGCTCGGTTCCAGCCTGTCCCCCGTCTCCCATTCACCAACCCACGTATTTTCCATTATTGATCCGGAGCACGCTAACTGGAATGATAATCAGTGGAGACATCTCTATGCACTCTCCAGTCCTGCAAATGAGGGAGTTGTAAAGAAAAAATCACGAGGACATCCATTCCCAGGAGCTCCGGCTCGCTTGTCCTCGGATCAATATACATACTGAAAATGAATGTGAGTGTGTATGCATGGCAGACAACCAAATGATAGTGTGGGTGTGTGTCAATACATCACGTTCAAGTAGATCTGTGAGCCTGTGCACCAATATGGACACCAAGGGGTCACACACAACTCACAGCTTCTAGATGATAGACGATCGGGCGAAATGTACCATTTTCTCACCGATGTTCATCAGTCCAACAAACGATGACGGGGGGTGGACGGGGTGGACATAAAGACCATTTTTTTCCCAAGATGGTTCTGTTCCTTCAATGGTACGATGGCTCTAATGGTTAGAGATCATTTTGAATGTCTGAGTGTGACTAAAGTGTTGAAGGTCTACCGTCATGGTTGGATCACTGAGAGGCATGCATCATTGAAAACGCTGATTTGACCATTTGTGAGACTAACACAAGCAAATAAATCTTCCTTAAGGGTGTGGAACGGTGAAAAAAAAACACGTTTTAATGATCATCTCTGATTCTAACGGGTCACTCTGAGTATTTCATGCAGGCTGAACATGAAAATAGTCTCCTACACCTAGCTCCTGCAGTAGCTTCTGATAGAAAACAGACGGTGAAACTCTAAAGGAGGAAATGCCATCAAAAGGAGCCACCTGCACCGGCAGCAGCAGCCCGGGCTCCAAGAGGAGGCTCGAGAAGCACCCAGGCAGCCACAGCCAACCTCCTCTCCTGGGGCAGTTGGCCCCCACAGAGATTAAAGATTAAGATGTGTTCAATTATTGATTTAAAAAAATCTAATTAAGCATAAACCAAGGATAAATAAAAGCAAACACACTGATAAAGTATAATCAAGTAAAAAAACATATAAAATAATATAATACGAATGAGTAATAAAGGTTAAAATGGGTTAAAATTAACTTAAAGAGCAAGTCACCCCCTACCAGAGTCTTACTCCACTCATGTTTGAAAAATGCTACAAATGCTGTTGCCTGGCAGACCGAGAGGGCGGAGTCGCTAACAAATGCACACACGCAGGCTCACAATGACATTATGACATCATAATGTACCAGCTAACATCATAGCGTACCTGAGCCTGAGATCAGAGGACTCAGTGGTCTCCTTTAAAAAGCAGCTGAAGACTCACTTGTTCAGGCTTTTGTATGACCTTCTTCACCACTCTCTGTTTATTCTGCTCTCCCCACCTATTCCACCTTCCTCAGGGTCCACTGATTTCCTTCTTTCCAATTCACTCTCTCTCTCTTTATATTTTTTAATCACAATTGTCTATTCTTTGCTCATTTTAAATATATTTTAACCATTTTATAAATTATTTTTTATATTTTAACATTTTTTGTTTTTGTGACGTGCCTCGTGATTTTCATCTTGAGAGGCACCAAAGAAACAATATTTTCTTCTTCTTAGCCAATAGCGGTGGCAGATTTTAAATCAAATGCAGTGCAACGTTTTTACCTGACAAAGGCGCAACACTGACAGTTTAAAGCAGAATATTTGAATTTTAACTAAGATGCACTAAAGTGCCAAATTATTGAACACAAGTGTCTACAACTTGATTAGACACTCGTTTATAAAGTTTATCAGCAAAAAAAGTTGCTTTGTGGGTGACTTGCTCTTTAAATAGATATAATTTAAGTAAAAGACTAAGTAATAAAACACTGATAAAATTAACGAAGGATGGTTAAAATACAAACTAAAATAGATAAAATTAAGCTAAAAGCTATGCTAATGTGAAGGTTCTCTGCGGCCTTGAGGTCCAGAGATGAGGGCCATAAAACTGGAAGGAAGCCTCGCCTTGAGAGCGAGTCCCGACTTTTGGGATGACAAGGAGCGTCCAGGAAACGGTACCGTTCTTGGTATCAAAATGCATCTTTAAAACTCACGGACATCATAATCCATGGCTCATAACAAGCAGAATTAGAAAATGTTGTTTTTTAGATCCGTTGACTTGCGTTCGTTTTTTTTCGTTCTTCCGGGGACCCGTGGTATGGAAGTGGATGGGCGTGACTTAGGCTCCCTATAATATGTATTAAATTGGCGTTGTGCAGGTTTCTCTTTCCCATCTGATATTTATAGTTAGATGTTTTATAAAAAAATTACCTTTTCAGTAACATTTTAGGTTTGTATTAAAGTCACTCATCGTAGTCAGAATGACATATATAAATATATACACAGTTAAACTATGATTAGTAGAATTGAATGTACTTCATTAACATGTTCAGTGATACTGGAACTGCTAATAATGTTTATTTCTACTACTACAAATGTACAGGTTAGCAATAACCTGTTTTAAATTAGGTTTGAAGATAGACACATTAGCGAGTTAAATGCTACAGTGGCTTGCCATATTTCTGCAGGAGCGTATGGAGCAGACTCAATCAGCAACCTGACGTCTGCGGTTCTGCTGCATAGCGCCGCAGACAGCTAAGAATAAGCAGGACGATGGGGACTTTATTCCCGCTTGTAGAGTTTAGATGTTCTTAGTTTCACAGCCAACGTTTTTTTTTTTTGGGAACCCTGTTTGATCGTGAGCCTGCTACCTGCTAGCACTAGCTAATCTGCCCAAACTTCGGACAGTCTCTCGGTTTTCCTCCACAGCTCCTGTTAGCACGCTGTGCGTCAGTAAAAAGCATCTTCCTTACAAAATAACAAGCAACTTACCTTGGATCAATAAAGTTCAGGGGGAAAAGGTCACTTGAAAAGATGGTGCACGAGTCCTAAGTTTAAAAATAGTTTATCACACAGTTTTTTTCATCGCACATGTGACATATATGTTGCACTGTACAGCCCTGGTGAGAGACCTGGAGGCTGAGACGACAGCAGCTTGTGGGGGTCTGAGAACCACCCACCCACAAACTCACCATCACCAAAGCTAAGTAATACCTTGACCCTTCAGGTCAAAGCCATTACTACGGAGCTCCAGGCTGTGGGATGACGGAGCTGATGGAGTCGAGTCTGAGACACAAACAGCAGCACGGGCGATGCATCGTGACAGCTGACTGATGTGATGCTCACCTGTAGAAAGCTGGAGGTCTGAGGGTTCCATTTTTCCTCGGGTCTTCCATGCCAGGTGTTCAGGATACTTAAACACACCTGAGGAAAACACATCCATGGCATCAATCTCAGACAAACTAAAACTTTACTGGAAGAAACCAACCACTGCTAATCCAAATGTTATGAGTCTCTACGTGTGATGGAGAGGAAGGGCGAAGGTGCTGGGGACCATTATTAGTCATTCATGTTTAGGTATTCATCCATTCATTACAAAATGCACAGCAGATAAACACACACTGACTTTAGTCCCACTTATATATAATATCAGCCCGTTGTTAGCAGAGGAGGTCTGAAACGCGTGTGTGCATGTGTGTGTGTGCGTGTGTGTGTGTGTGTGTGTGTACTATATATATTAAATTCCAGCATGTTCAATGGTGTTAAGCCTCCTTAAGAACCTCATATTTTAAATAAATCCAAATTCAGCAGGTTGAGTATTAAAATGGACGTAATTCATCTTTATCAGAACATGTGTAACTCTTGTTAAACTCCCTGAAACATCGAGCCTGACCTCACACATCCTCAGGCTCCCACGCTGGACACGATGCTCCTAACCCTGATCACACCTACTCTATGTTTCCTTAACTTTTTATCCAAGTTCTTGTCTGAACGTCTCCACAGAACCACAGAGGTTAGCAGAATCAGCACCCTACAATAAAACACCATTCTGTTCTAACAACACATGAAAAGTCCAAAGAATTCAAGCACACGTTACAGAGCTGTGATTGGTCGTTCTTGAGCCAATCAGCCGGCTGCCTCTGAAGGTTCCAGAAAGACGCCGTTCTACACAAACACACTGCTGGTTTTCTTGTACCCACCTTGCCGTCGTTGTACAGGTTGGGGTTGAAGCGCACACTGTGACCCCCTGTGGTCTCCAGATTGACCAGTGGAGGAGAGTTGGGGTAGTCTTGAGGAAAATACACATCAAACTCAAAGCAGCCGTTGGCGTAGGGAGTGTCGGCGGGGCCGGTGATGAGAACCTGTCAACATGGTGAGAGAAGCTTCAGGACAGACCGGCGATGAAGAGGTTGTTTATTACTACACACCGAGGGCCGACCGAAGAGGGGCGGACGGCTGACGACCAGGTTTTGTTCTTAGAGGGTGACAGCACGTCCTGTTGTTGCTTCGCTGAGCTAAAATCAGACCCTTGTGTTAATCAGCTGAGACGTTTAGGCCCAAACAGCATCAGTCTGTGAGGATCCATCAGTAACTAGGGGGTGGTGGCACAAGAGTTAAGTGTCCACCCCATAATCTGAAGGTTGCAGGGTCGAGTCCCACAAAGTCTTGTGTCCTTGGGCAAGACACTAAACCAGCCTTGCCAGCGGGTGGCCAGAGGGTCCGGTTTACAGCAGCCTCGTCTGTCAGTGCACTCCAGGGCAGCTGTGGCTACGATGTAGCTCATCACCACCTGTGTGTGCGTGCGCGTGTGTGTGTGTGTGTGTGTGTGTGTGCTGTAAAGCACCTTGGGGGGTTGTAGAACCCCCCAAGGTGCTCTATCAAATACAGGTCCGTTACCATTTTACCATAACTGTTTAATCACTGCAAACCTCCGAGTCCCATCTTTCCAGGGAAGCCCGTTCCCTCACGCCACTATCGATGTAAACCCCAGAAACATCTGGATTTCTTGGGCTCAGCACCGGGCCCTGAACAGGACGCCTCAGCTGAGTCAGAAGCAGGTTAGAAACCGTGAGGATCTATGACAGATGTTTCCAGAACAGGACTATAGCTATGAGCTAACATGTAAGCTACACATCTGGAGCACAGAGAACAAGTCTAGGTCCAGGTCCTCCCGACTCTCAGGTCGTTCCTAGTGGGATCATTCCAACACCAGCGGCGTTAATCTGACAGAGCGGACGCTGGTCTGAGGATTCAGCAGCGGAGATGAAAACCCTTCAAAGATCCAGATGTTTACACCATATCAGAACCTTTTAATTCTGCTGAGTGATTTGCTGTGTTGCTTGTTTAACTGACTGCTGCTGAATGTTTTCCTGGCAAAGTCGAGTTCAACAGACGAGGATTTTGACATTTAGCTAAAGAAAAGCGTCGTTAATCAGCTGAGAGACATTAGTTAAAATGTCAGCGGAGCCGCTGCATGGCAGAAGCATGTGACACTCAGACGCCAACGCCGCCGTTACGGACGAGTTCACGCTCCAGATCCGGAGACTGTTACCTTCATGATGTCCAGCCGCTCCTCGTCACAGCGGACAAAGACGCTGGAGGAGGATGAAAGGGGCAGAGAGGTGGACAGGGTCACGGCCTCCTGGGCCAGGCGCCGGGATCTGGCTGCACTGTTGGTGTCGCTGGCGTTCTTCACCTGCGACATGTAGTGGTAGTTGACCTTAAACATCAGCTTTCCGTCCTCGTCTTCTGAAACCATTTCAAAGGTGTCTGGATGGACAGAGACCAGAATAACTGGATTAATGTTGGAGGTTTTTCCACAGATTACACTCCCAACACCAGCCCTTCTCCTGGGATTACAGGAGTGCCCTTCAGAACTGGTAAACATGGAGTCGTGAATGCAGAAACAGTGAGCTCAAAGTGAACAGAGACGGTGTTGTGTCCGAAAGCGTTCCTTCTCCTGCGTGAGTCTGACTCGCTGGGACTCAGATTAACGCTCCAACACACATTAGGTAGTCCCAGATTACAGCTGTGGTTGTTTTATGTGGAGAAACTCTGTTTACTCTGCAAATTTGAACTGTTTTCATGAACAGATTATAATCCCGTGTGGATTAGAACCACCTAAAGAAGGATTCCTGTCCTAGATGTCACCAGGAAAGGGTCATTAAAGAGCAAGTCACCCACAAAGCAACTGTTTTTGCTGATAAACTTTATAAACGAGTGTCTAATTGTGCTGCAGACATGTGTATTCAATAATTTGGCACTTTAGTGCATCTTAGTTAAAATCTACATATTCTGCCCGAAACTGTTGTCAGGTAAAAGCTCTGCACTACATTTGAATTTAAATCTGCCACTGCTATTGGTTAAGAGGTACACATGGACGTTAGCTGGTACATTATGATGTCACACTGCTGTTGTGAGCCTGTGTGTGTGTATTTGTTAGTGGCTCCGCCCTCTCTGTCTGCTAGCCAACAGCATTTGTTGCATTTATCAAACATGAAAAGAGGGATTCTAGTTTTACTCCAAATTCTGCAAAATGGGTGTAGCTCCGCGGCTGGTCTGACATGTGACCACTAGCTAATCCCAAACCCGACTGAAACAACCCCAATTACCATCACGTCAGTTGAGATTACTCCAGACATTCTGCTACGTACTAAATCAACCTCAGCACAGCCAGATGAGGCTAAGTAACGGCGACACGGCTGATGAGTGGAACGACAGGGGGGGGGGGGGGTGCTAGACAGGTGTCTCGTCGGTAAACCCGTCGTCTAACAATCCTTTGTAAAGAACCCTGAAGAACAGAACAGCTGGTGCAAACTCACCAAACTGGAGCTTCTTCATGGCAGCAACATATTTTTCCTCCACAGAACGAAGAACGGACAGCGGCTTCGGCCGGCTCGACGCTTTCCTCGAAGATTCAACAAGCTTCCTCTCTGGAGAAGAGAGAAAGAAAACGCATTTATAACAAGATGGCCGAGTCTGAGCGACCAGGAGACGAGAACAGGAAGATGGTTCAACAAACTCTATGTTGACTCGATCCCAGCAGGAACAAGTCAATATTTACGATTCACCAGTGGGACGGGATGTTTGGTACCGTGTCTCTAGAGAAGTTGCAGAAGCACCACATTTCCTCTGGGATCAAGAAGGCTCGCATCCTTCCTACAACCCACCCTCCATGTTTGTTTTAAACATATTAAAGTCGCCCACGAACAGCAGCTGACCTCGGCCTACAGAGGGACCTGGTGTGGGTTCTGCTGGTTCTGAGGGTTCTGTTGGTTCTGAGAGGTCTGCTGGTTCTGTGTGATCAGATTTAAATGAGTGAATCTGAAGGAAACCCCAACCTGGGATTAGGAGAACATCCAGTCTAGAAGTGAGAATCAGCCCCCCACCTTGGAGCTCCACGCTGTACAGCTCTAAACGCGGCGTGACTCCAGAGGACTTCATCGTATGGATTTTTCCACATTAAGAGACACGCCATTGACTCTCAGCTACACCCCCCATCTCACATGCACACTCCCATCACATCTAATGGCCAACGCGCCGCCTCAGCCATCCATCAGACGGCGGTTTATGTGGGCCGAGCATAAAACCCCTCAGAAGAAATAGGGACGGGGGTAATTAATACGGTGTACTCTGTAGCAACACGGTAATGTGAAGGGGTAATACTTCATCATGCTTATTGATGGTGCTGACTCTTAGAGGTGACTAATGACCAGATAGAAGAATCTTCTTTCTCTCCTCATTACAGAACAAGTTGTGACACGTCCAATTTGCCCTTTATCATTCCTCAAAGTCTGAATCCTGTGATGAATCTTAAAATGATTATTTATCTTCTTTATTTCAGAACCTCAAAAGGAAAAAAATCCAAGAAATTAAGAGTGATTTATGAACCTCGGGAGCCACAGAGGAGGATAAAATATTGAAAGGATCAACCCGCTGTAGGAATGTTTCCATACCCTGGTTGGCTTGACGTAGGCTGGTGGTAGCCACGTGGACGATCACAGCAGTTCTCTGGATGTCGGGAACCAGCAGAGTCAAACCTTCAGGTTCTGGGTCAGAGCCTTCTGATTTCACCACTCCTTTACTTTTATCTTTCTTTGACCTGAAACACAAACCTCAGGTGAACCAGCTGATAGATTTACTCCAAACAAGCTGCAGATCTAATTATTCATATGTATACATATACGTACACACACACACACACACACACACACACACACACACACACACACACACACACACACACACACACTATATATATATTTTATATATATATATAAATATATATATGGTATATATTGTAAACCTCACACACAGAACATTGTGGATGTAACAAAATAAATCAAGAACCACGGCTCACGGGTGCACAAGTGAGCACATCTGGGCTGGGCAGAAGTAATTTTACAACATTGGTTTAAATAGCGCCAATAACGAGACGCGGTGACTTGAGCGGCTCATGGAGCTGTGCCACGCGCGCGCACACACTCACTCACTCACACACACACACACACACACAAATTCAATAAGCGCGCACACTGCGTAAACTCCAGCTCGCCGTCAGACTGAAGGCAGAGATGAGCGCTGCCTCCACTGTGATAAAAACTTTTAAGAGGTTTTATAACGTTTTTCATTCAAGGTCAAATTAAGATATTAGCTTCTATTTTGGGATGACGTATTAAAGTCGGGTCCGCTCCAGCCAGTGACTCCGAACCGGACCACATCTCATGTTACTGCAGCATTTGTTATTCCAGTCCGCATGGCAGCGGATCGCAGATTCAGCCACACCATAAAACAGCAATAAGTCGGTCTGAGGCAAAATATCTTTTCCATCTTTTCCCCATATAGACATTTGATTGCGCACAAGTAGGTGATCAGTTCAGGTTTACGCAGAGCAGAAGGAAGGAGAGCGCTCTGGCCGCACAGGTTAAACGTTCCTACGTTAAGAAAACTGTTAAATTGCATTTTTATGTGCTACCTGGGCACTCTAAATATTTATTTAAAATTAAATCAAAGGAAATTGTAATGGTATCGAATTTTTATTAATTACTATTTAAAAAATGAAAGTGATGAGGAAGAAGGTTGATCATATGTTTTAACCCTGTCTGTTTAGCTTGACGTCTGATATATATATATATATATATATATATATATATATATATATATATTTATTAGAATTCTAAATGGAACTAAATGTTAGTTTAGAATTCTAAATGGAACTAAACGTTAGTTTAGAATTCTAAAATGAAAACTAAATGTAATAGAATTCTAGAATGAAAACTAACTGTAATTATTAGAATTCTAAATGTAAACTAAATGTAATTATTAGAATTCTATATGTAAACAAAATGTAATTATTAGAATTCTAAATGAAAACTAAATGTTAGTTTAGAATTCTAAATGGAACTAAATGTTAGTTTAGAATTCTAAAATGAAAACTAAATGTAGATATTAGAATTCTAAATGGAACTAAATGTTAGTTTAGAATTCTAAATGGAAATAAATGTTAGTTTAGAATTCTAAAAAGAAAACTAAATGTAATTATTAGAATTCTTTAAATGAAAACTAAATGTAATTATTAGAATTCTAAATGTAAACTAAATGTAATTATTAGAATTCTAAATTGAACTAAATGAAATTATTAGAATTCTAAATGTAAACTTAATGTAATTATTAGAATTCTAAATGGAAATAAATGTTAGTTTAGAATTCTAAAAAGAAAACTAAATGTAATTATTAGAATTCTAAAATGAAAACTGTAATTATTAGAATTCTAAATGTAAACTAAATGTAATTATTAGAATTCTAAATGGAACTAAATGAAATTATTAGAATTCTAAATGGAACTAAATGTTAGTTTAGAATTCTAAATGGAACTTAATGAAATTATTAGAATTCTAAATGTAAACTTAATGTATTTATTAGAATTCTAAATGAAAACTAAATGTAATTATTAGAATTCTAAAAGAAAACTAAATGTAATTATTAGAATTCTAAATGTAAACTAAATGTAATTATTAGAATTTTAAATGTAAACTAAATGTAATTATTAGAATTCTAAAATGAAAACTAAATGTAATTATTAGAATTCTAAATGGAACTAAATGTTAGTTTAACATTCTAAAATGAAAGCTAAATGTAATTATTAGAATTCTAAATGTAAACTAACTGTAATTATTAGAATTCTAAATGGAACTTTATGAAATTATTAGAATTCTAAATGTAAACTTAATGTAATTATTAGAATTCTAAATGAAAACTAAATGTAATTATTAGAATTCTAAATGTAAACTAACTGTAATTATTAGAATTCTAAATGGAACTTTATGAAATTATTAGAATTCTAAATGTAAACTTAATGTAATTATTAGAATTCTAAATGAAAACTAAATGTAATTATTAGAATTCTAAATGTAAACTAAATGTAATTATTAGAATTCTAAATGTCAACTAAATGTAATAATTAGAATTCTAAATGTAAACTAAATGTAATTATTAGAATTCTAAATGTAAATTAAATGTAATTATTAGAATTCTAAATGTAAACTAAATGTAATTATTAGAATTCTAAATGGAACTAAATGTAATTATTAGAATTCTAAATGTAACTAAATGTAATTATTAGAATTCTAAATGGAACTAAATGTTAGTTTAACATTCTAAAATGAAAGCTAAATGTAATTATTAGAATTCTAAATGGAACTAAATGAAATTATTAGAATTCTAAATGGAACTAAATGAAATTATTAGAATTCTAAATGGAACTAGACGTTAGTTTAGAATTCTAAATGGAACTTAATGAAATTATTAGAATTCTAAATGTAAACTTAATGTAATTATTAGAATTCTAAATGTCAACTAAATGTAATTATTAGAATTCTAAATGTCAACTAAATGTAATTATTAGAATTCTAAATGTAAACTAAATGTAATTATTAGAATTCTAAATGTAAACTAAATGTAATTATTAGAATTCTAAATGTAAATTAAATGTAATTATTAGAATTCTAAATGTAAACTAAATGTAATTATTAGAATTCTAAATGTAAACTAAATGTAATTATTAGAATTCTAAATGTAACTAAATGTTAGTTTAGAATTCTAAATGTAAAACTAAATGTAATTTTTAGAATTCTAAATGTAAACTAAATGTAATTATTAGAATTCTAAATGGAACTAAATGTTAGTTTAGAATTCTAAATTGAAAACTAAATGTAATTATTAGAATTCTAAAATGAAAACTAACTGTAATTATTAGAATTCTAAATGGAACTAAATGTTAGTTTAGAATTCTAAAATGTAAACTAAATGTAATTATTAGAATTCTAAAATGAAAACCAACTGTAATTATTAGAATTCTAAAACGAAAACTAAATGTAATTATTAGAATTCCAAATGTAAACTAAATGTAATTATTAGAATTTTAAATTGAACTAAATGTTAGTTTAGAATTCTAAATGGAACTAAATGTTAGTTTAACATTCTAAAATGAAAACTAAATGTAATTATTAGAATTCTAAAATGAAAACTAAATGTAATTATTAGAATTCTAAAATGAAAACTAAATTTAATTATTAGAATTCTAAATGTAAACTAAATGTAATTATTAGAATTCTAAATGTAAACTAAATGTAATTATTAGAATTCTAAATGTAAACTAAATGTAATTTTTAGAATTCTAAATGGAACTAAATATTAGTTTAGAATTCTAAATGGAACTAAATATTAGTTTAGAATTCTAAAATGAAAAATAAATGTAATTGTTAGAATTCTAAATGGAACAAAATTTTAGTTTAGAATTCTAAAATGTGAACTAAACGTAATTATTAGAATTCTAAATGGAACTATATATATATATATATATATATATATATATATATATATATATATATATACGTATATACGTATATATATATACACGTATATACGTATATATATATACACGTATATACGTATATATATATACACGTATATACGTATATATATATATACACGTATATACGTATATATATATATACACGTATATACGTATATATATATATACACGTATATATATATATATATATACACGTATATATATATATATATATATATATATATATATATATATATATATATATATATATATATATATATATATATATATATATAGCCATGCCCTGATGTGGGGGCTGGGGGGTGCGTCGACATGGTCGGGACACAGAAGGGGGTACGCGGCTAAATAAGTTTGGGAACCACTGCTCTAGGAAATTGGAGAGAACATGGCGCTCTACGCACCAGGAGTCCTACCAATCCTGGAAAAATAGTTTTGTGCTTTATAAAAATAAGCTTCGACAAACTAGAACTGCTTATTTCTCAGCATTAATTGAGGAGAATAAGAATAATCCTAAATTTCTTTTCAGTACAGTTGCTAAACTTACACAGAATCATAGCTCTGAGCCCTCTATTCCCTTAGCCCTCAGCAGCAACGACTTCATGGGATTTTTTACAAGTAAAATAAATTCTATTAGAAACAAAATCATTAGCATCCTCCCTAATGCGATTTCTTCTTCCTCAGTGAGGCAGCATCTGAGGTGACTGTAGAACCTCATCTGTGTTTGAACCGTTTTGATCCAGTTGAGCTTTCAGAGTTATCAAAAATATTAGCTTCATCTAAACCTTCAACTTGCATTTTAGATCCAATACCACCAAATGACGCTCGGCTTTAAGAGGTTGGATTGGGGGGTTAAACCACCAGATAGTTCCTGAGCGCAGCCACTGCTGCAGCTCGCTGCTGCCCACGGGAATGGGTCAGATGGGGAGGTCAAATTTCACCCCACACCAGTGTGCGAGACAACTCTGGGATTCATTTCATTAATACAAGCTTCCTTAGAAGTAAACCGTTCATGGAGAGCCAAAAGTGATTAGAATAAAATAATTAAAAAATGTCACCAATTTAAATCTTTGCTTTTTCTATAAATTCCTGTGGACATAGAATAATAAAGGTTAGCACATTGTCACAGTCATGAATGCAGCCAAATACTCTATTGAGCATTGACGCATCTTACTTTTTTTTTAAGTCCATTGCTCACTTCAAACATCACAAACATGCTTTCTGACAGATGAAACGCAGATCGCATCTACGTGATACGAGAGAGGTAAACCAGGCATTTCTGCTCTCTAAACAAAAGCTGTGTGGCTTAACCGTTGCTTACCTCATTGGCAGATTTTTTTTACTCAAAACAAAAAGTTTAGCTCACATTTGAGAACATTTTCCTTATTTTAGGTCAAGTTGTTTTTCAAGAAAAGATTTTTCTTTTTAGACTAAAAAGATAAAATGTCTAAAAATGAGACTTATTTTATTAGAAATCAGTTTTTGCAGTTTATTGAATGGTGGCACATTTGGCCTTTCATACCAGTTGTTCAGATATTAATTTAAAGTGTTAAGTCATTTAAATGGTGGCAAAGTAGCTAGCGTCTTACCTGAGACGGTTTGTGTATGTGTCCACACACGTCTTCATCTTGGCCAACAGCATCCCTACTGAGGTCTGTCCCTCCGACTGCTCCTCGTCCTCCTCTTCCTCCTCCTGGGCGGGGTCCGCAGACAGAGGCAGCAGCAGCGGGACCAGAGCTGTGTAGGTGGAAATGGCCCTCAGCAGCTCCAGTAGAGCTCGGTACAACGGGACATGGCGCGCCATGTCTAGCACTGTGGGGATAATTAGAGACATTTGCTCAGCAGTCCAACATGGGACGTCTCATACAGCAACAGAGGACAGGCCGTCGGGGACACAAGGAGGGACTGAGCAGGAAAAGACTGCTGACAACTTCATTAGAAGCACATCGAGACACAAAACTTAAGATGTTTGCTCCGGAACGAGGTGAAAGGTGCTAGCTTAAAATAAACCTTTAGCATTTGTAGTTTTTTCATCTTCTCCGTGCTTTTTAATTCTTCTGCCTCCAGAAACAAAGAAGCGTCTGATATTCTGAGTCTAGTCAGACGTTTACGACTTGAAAACATCTGAAGAGTGTTTAACGTTAAAGACGGCCTAAGATGTTTAACGTTAGCACATCTGATTTTCTGCCTCAACTTTACAGGATTTCATACGATGTCAGTAATCATCATTAATATTAGAATCTAATTTAACTCGGGATCAGGAACACCTTCTCTCTGGAGAGGCAGGTAAACATCACAGGTGCGTGCGCACAACTTATGTCTTCAGTCCTAGCATAGCATAGCATAGCATAGCATAGTTTATTTATATAGCACATTTAAAATGCAGCATGGGAGCTGCCCAAAGTGCTGCACAGGCTAAAACAAAACACACCCATTACAAGGAGCTAAAACTAAGGATAAAATCTCAATTAAAAGCAGAGAAAACATGAATAATAAGAACACATTAAAACAATGACACAATAAAACACTAAAACGAGTCACTGTCTAAAAGCCAAAGTGTAAAAGTGGGTCTTTAAACGAGATTTAAAAACCGCCAGAGATGGAGCCTGCCGAACTCCAATGGGCAATGAGTTCCATAGCTTTGGGGCAGCATGGACAAATGCTCGTTCACCCCGCGATTTGAGCCTCATCCGCGGCGTGTGCAGCAGCAATAGGTCAGCCGACCTCAACGAGCGGGTGGGCACATATGGAGTGAGAAGGGCAGAGAGGTAGGAAGGTGCCAGGTCACTGAGCGCTTTAAAAACAAAAGTCAGTAACTTAAACTGCACTCTGAAAATGACAGGGAGCCAGTGAAGATGTGCCAGGACAGGTGTAATGTGGCTACGTCGGTGTGTACCCGTCAAGAACCTGGCAGCAGCATTCTGAACAACCTGCAGCCGATTCAGGGCAGAGTCCGGAACACCAACGAGGAGGGCGTTTGCATAGTCCAGGCGAGAGGTAATGAATGCATGAATGACTGACTCCAAATGCCTCCGTTTCAGGATTCGTCTGAGGTGAGTAAGGCGGCGAAGCTGATAAAAACACGACCTCACTACAGAGTTTATCTGTGGGGCCATTGTGAGTCCAGCATCCAGCTTGACCCCGAGACTCGTCACACACTGTTTGGGGTTAAGGGTTAAAAGGTCACAAACAGGGTGAGAGCCATGGTGGTTGCGGGGGTCAAAAACAATAAACTCAGACTTCTTTTCATTCAGTTTTAAGAAGTTGGATGCCAGCCAGCCCTTCACGTCATCCATACATGCAGCCAATTTCGAGCCCGCATTTTTCTCGTCCATTTCCACGTATAGCTGACAGTCATCTGCGTAGATGTGGTAGCTCAGGCCATGCTGATTCAGGATATTGCCCAGAGGCAGAAGGTAGATTGAAAACAGCAATGGCCCAAGAACGGAACCTTGCGGCACCCCCCAAGGCAGTGGAAGACTGGAGGATGCACATCCCTCGTCTCCACAATCGCTCCTGACTTCAGCTCATGGAAAGCTGAACTGGGATGAGAAAACTGGGAAATTCCCTCTCAGCTACACCAGTTTTTGCTTTTGTTCACAACCAAAATCATCAGCAAGAAAAAAAAAGCTTCAATTCAAGACCAAATGAATCAGAAGACCAACCTTCAGAGTAAATAAAACAGAAAAAGCTAAGAGAGCTTCTCTGGGCTTCCGAAAAAAAAAAACGGAACTCCAAACAGACTTGTATGAAAACAAAAACACTCCATTATAAACCGGAAGAGCTGATACCGGTGGGGATTTATGACACATGAGCAGATTTAGGAGGAATATTCTACAGCTGGAAAGCAACGGTATAAATAATAATTATCATGCTGGACACGTCTTCTAACAGAGGAGAATGCTCAGACGAACTTATGCGACTATGGGCTCACCTAACCCTAACCCAGAGAAGCTCCTGTTTGTGGCTTCAGACTGCTTGACATTTATATTGGAACACCCCCCACCCCCCGAATCCTCTGGATGGCGCCTAGCATGCAGTCCCGTCCCTCCAGATGTATCGAAGTCATTGCTCCTCAAAATTCCTGCACTGCTGGTTGGAACGCCACCTGTGCTGCTGAACCGGATCAGAGCCGTTCCCTGAACTATCAAACTGATCTGCTTGGAAGCTAAAAGTCTGGATGGAAGGAAACAAAAAGATGTCGGACAACGTGGACCTGTTGCTGATCTTTTAGCAGAGGAAATGCTCCACCTGATGAATATCCACGTTTACGCTCATCTCCAGCAGGAATGTCAATCATTTTGGACTTTTAATGATTGGTTTAAAGATTTCGCTTCAGTCGGTTTCCTGAACAGACTCTGCTTTTGGTCGGTACATTTTTATTTTGGGTTTAGATCAGAGCTTTAATGTTCCTGTGATCCCATTTCATCCCCTCAGAAAGCAGTTTGGATGTGTTTGGTGTTCCTGGGTCCACGTTTCAACCATCTAGCTGATGTTTTCAGGTAGAGCAGAAGAATTTGGAGCTGGTCCTCCATGGGCTTTGTGGACCAGAGTCATTCACCCCAACCTCAGTAAAATAGACACTAAATTCACTCGTCCTTACAGCTGTTTGGAAATGGCCCCAAAGATTTCCCCAACCTCAAATCTAAAACTTCCTAGATCCTCGAGTCCATGGAACATCTCTGAAGTTCAGAGTATCAGTCTATCTATAAGATCTCTCAAACTAATCCTATTAGAGATGCAAAGGGAAACGACCGCTCAATCACGATCACCAACGAGGAACTAATAAGCCTTGGCCTCGTCAAGTGAAGAGACTTTCTGGAACCTCAGCTCCACTTTAGATGGATCTCCGTAGATTTGGAGCCTGCATGGAAATCCATTTTTTATTTTGTACTTTGAGAACTTCTCAGCCGACTGTGAGCATTTAAATAGTTCTGACTTATAAATAGAACCGATAATAAACCACAGAAATATGCTGCACTGCTATCAAATGTCAAGCAGAGGAATTCTAATTAACCCCCAAACCCATCTGTCCACTAATGACCCCCTGCCTCATTTGTCATCAGATTTACTGCCTATTCTGCCCCACGGTCCACTGAAGAGACGAGAAGACTCTCGTAATTACAGGTGACAGATGGACAGACAGTTGGCAGGGAAATGCACACCTCAGAGATACAAAGGACTAAAAATGTCCCCACAGCAGGACAACAGGAAGACATGAGCCCGGGCTATCAAGATAAGCACACATCATAATGAAATGCTTTCCACAGAGCCACCTAAACCGCATTAAGTCATTTCAGATGGAACATTGGGACAAAAGCCTGTTTTAATAAGGAAAATAAAATGATGTTAAAGTGCACAAAGGACACAACTTATAAACAAACTTTAAATTGGACAAATAACACAAACCTGAAAGTTTGAATCTTTTTGCTAAGGTTAATAAAAAACATTTGTCTGCTTTCTGTTAGTGTTTGGTTTCAGGAATTATTTGTTTACGATGAGCTGCTTTAAATGTGCCCAATTGTGACATCACAATCAGGAACATCCCCCCAATGCCAATCAGGGGATGGGTGGGCTGAAACGACTCATTCAGGAAGGTACTGAAACAGTCTGAATAAAACCACTGAGACTGCTTCATGTGAGAAGGATTTAGTGCAAAAAGCTTCACAAACATGTTTACTGACCACCGTAGGACTATTTAAACTATTTTAAATGGAACTTTAAGTGTCCTTTAAAGACTGAAATATATTTAGACAATCTAGCTTTTAAAATTAAGCTACTTATTTTTCAATATTAGTATAACAAAATAATACTTATTTTATTATGTAATTCTATTATAATCCAACAGAGAGAAAGAAATCAAACAGGTCCTCACCAGCTGTGGACCCTCCACCAGGGGGCAGCAGACATGTACAGGACCGGATGTGCAGGTTTCTGAGGAACGTACTAATCTTGATGTTCCATCTGGAGGCTTTCCATCAGTGTTTGTAGCAAAATTATCTCATTTTAATTTTGCCGGACGTCAAACTGACGTAACTTAGTGAAGGCATAACATTCCTGTTTATTTAAAATAAAGTATAACTAAAGTCCGTTGAAAGTGCAGATTTTCTTCGCCCCAGCACATATAACAGTGATTAGATGAATAAAGGAGGACCAGTCTGAACGGTTGGTTTGTAAATCTACAGGTCTGATTTTCATGTTGTGGCCGTTATTCTGAGCCTCATAGAGGATTGTTCTCATCCGTGTAAAAACAAACTCAGTTTTTATAGTTTAAAAATAAATCCTCCCACACACCGGTTTAATAAGCTCACAGAGACAAACAGGACCGGTCAGTGGAAGCCGTAAACCCACACGCTTCACACACCAGTGTGTTTACTGTAGGTGTCAGCAAACACGGAGTCAGATAACATTACACACTGAACCTCTGTGTGTGTGTGTGTGTGTGCGTGCGTGTGTCGTACCAAGTGGGTGGCTAGTACTGTGACTCAAGCTCATGGCTGGACAGTGTCAGGTCTTCTGACCCCTCCAGGGCAGAGAGACCGAGGAGAGGAGCTGCACTAGTCGGACTGTGACATGTCTCTGCCAACACACCGTCTGCCTGAGTGGACGCTGTAGACAATGTGCATCAGGGCGGGAGTGTGTGGAACAGCTGCAGAAAAAGCAGCCTGGAGCTCTTTGGTCATTTTAAAACACAAAGAACTGCAGCTTCATCTGTGTGAGTGAAAATAGATTTACAGAAAAAAGTTACGTCCTCGTTTTACACTGAAAGTCAGTAAAGACCAAGGAACCAGCAGGAAAAAGGCTTCAGAATTTTGGGCTGTTTATCTGGAGAAAGAGACTTCAGATTTTTATAGTTCAACATTTTTTCAGTTTATCACAAACAATGAGATCTGCATTTTATTCATCCCCATTCATTTTTAACATTCTTTGAATCCTATATTTTATCCAGCATTCATTCTCCCATCCATCCAACTCACCCTGTACAGGTTCAAGGGGAACGGATGTTCTACACTTAAATATTTAATATTATTGAAATATTGTTATATATTAGGGGGGGAGAGGAAGACGATGGAGTAGGACGCGAGTCTGGGAGCTCCTGCCGACTTCGATTAAATTGATATTCCTTTGCGCTTTTTTGACCATATTTCTTGTCCTAATTCTGATTTTTGAATTATTTTGTTGGGACGTTTTAATCGGCTCGGCATAAAATGGCAGCAAAAAATGTAAAAACCCGCAATGCTACTCAAACACAACTGAAGCTTGGTTTGCAAACCGCGGCCACACCCTCGAGTGAGCCGCCGTCTCCGGCAAAGTTTCCCTTGGGCCAAGCTAATCCTGATATCGAGGCTCTCAAGGTCGAGTTGCTTGCTTCGTTGAGGAATGACATTGCTGACATTTTTAAAAAAGAACTTCAGGACACTCTGGGTGATGCTTTGTCCACCATTAAGTTCGACCTGCAGGCTGTGAAGACGCAGCTGGCGATCGATAAAGCTGCCAATGACTCTACCATGTCCGAGCTAAAAGGTACGGTCAAGGAGATGGAGCATGCACTGACTGTTTGTTCTGATGATGTTGCTGAGATGAAAACTACTATCAAGAGCCTCACTGCTCATGTAGCCAAGCTGGAAAACAAGTGTGAAGACTTGGAGTCCAGGTCGCGGCGCAACAATGTTAGGATATTAGGAGTATCAGAGGGCCCTGACACGTCCACCACTGCTGCCGTAGCCTCCTTGCTAAAAGAAGCATTCGACCTGGGGAAGGAGCCGCTTTTGGATCGTTCACACAGGACCCTCCAGCCTACACCTAAACCTGGCGACCGACCACGAGCTATTATATGCAGGTTTCATTACCACACTGATTGTGTTGACATTTTACGACGTGCTAGAGAACGCCGACAGATTAAAGTTGGAGACCGAACCATCTCAATCTTCCCCGACTACACCGTCAAGGTGGCACGGGCTCGTGCTGCATTCAACACGGTCAGGCAGCAACTCCGTGGCATTGAAGGTGTCCGGTACGGCCTGCTTCATCCAGGACGACTCCGCATCACATACAAGGGTGTTGAGAGGGACTTTGTCTCAGCAGAAGAGGCAAGTGATTATGTTAAAACTTTGATCTCTGGGTGAGCCTGAATAGCCTCTTAGTTAGATGCTGTAATGTAACTAAGTGCTCACGCTCTCATTAGGTTTAACGCCACCTGTGCATTGTTTTCTTAGACCGCTGTGCCAGTTATTATACTGTTGGTGTGCTGGTTCCTTTTATTTTCATTGTTAACTAATGAGACTGAATTATATGATATACTCTAGAGAGTTCAAAGGACTAGGTGGTATGTTGTGAAGCGCACACTGTTATACTGTAGAGAAGTTGGCGAGAGGTTGTGGTTCTTTTTTTTCTTTTCTCTCTCTTGTTCCCTCTCTCGCTTTTATCTTGTATTTAGACGCCAGTTAGTCCAATCACTTCTGTGAACCATTGTTTTTGCTACTTTGGGGTACACTGCTGTCTCCTTTGTTTTGTTTTGTGGAGACTTGGGGTGTGTTGGGGGGGGGGGTTGGGGGGGTTGGGGGTGTGTTGGGGGGGCGGGGGGGTTGGGGGGGGAGCTGTCCCACTTGGCTCTTCATGGCCACCTGCATCTTGGTTTTGTCTTTTTCTTTCTCCTTTTTATGAATGGTTAATGGTAATATAGACCCCAGCATTGCTGGGTCAGGTATGCCTCTTAGGTTTATTAGTTGGAATATCAGAGGTATGGGTAACCCTGTTAAGAGATCTAAGGTTTTCACTCACTTGAAACGTCTGAATTCTGACATAGCCTTTTTACAGGAGACTCATCTCCATATTAAGGATCAACATAGGTTATATTGTCCTTGGGTAGGTCAGGTTTTTCACTCAAATTTCAATTCAAAGGCTAGAGGAGTGGCCATTCTCATCAATAAGAAAGTTAAATTCTCTTCGACCAATGTTATCGCTGATGGGAACGGTAGATACATAATTGTTGCTGGCACCCTAATGCAGAAAAAGGTTTTGTTGGTAAACGTATATGCCCCGAATTTTGATGATGCTGAATTCGCTAATAAATTACAAAGTAACATCCCCTTTCTGAATACACATTTGCTTATTTTTGGTGGTGATCTGAATTGTGTTTTTGTTCCAAGCTTGGATCGTTCTGGTCCTCGTAATTTGACTCCATCATCTATGTCTAAAACATTTTCAGATTTTATGATACAGAATGACCTTGTTGATCCATGGAGACTTCGCAACCCTACAATCAAAAAATTTTCGTTTTTCTCCCAGGTCCACCAATCTTATTCCAGGATTGATTATTTTTTCATCGATAGAACTCTCAATTCATGTGTTACTAACTCCGACTATTCTGGTATTGTAATATCTGATCACTCTCCTCTGCTATTAGATGTTCAACTCTCTACATATAAACGTAGTCCTCCTCTTTGGAGATTTAATTCTCTCCTTTTGGCTGATAAAGAATGTTGTGAATTTATTTCAAGCTCTATTGACGAGTTCTTGTTGTTTAATCGGGATGATTCTGTTTCATATTCTCTGCTGTGGGAGACTCTTAAATGCTATTTGAGAGGTCAAATTATTTCTTATTCTGTACGTACTAATAAAAAGATTAATGCCAGGCTTAAAGAACTTACGGTGGCAATTAGTAACTTTGATCAAATTTATGCACTGAATCCTTCTCCAGAATTACTCAAGCAGCGCCTTGATTTGCAAGCCGAATTTGATCTTATGTCAACCAAAGAGGCTGAGCACTTATTACTACGCAGTCGTGGCTCATATTATGAATACGGTGACAAGGCTAATCGCTTGTTGGCGCATCAGTTACGACGTCAGGCCTCTTCACGTGTGATACCTGGTATTAAAAACTCTTATGATAATATTACTACAGATCCTTTGGAAATTAATTCTACCTTTAAAGCATTTTACTCTTTGTTGTACAAGTCAGAATTTCCCACGGATAAAGCTAAAATGAATGAATTTCTTCAGTCTCTTTCAAACCCGGTTATCGGTACTCATAAGGCCGGGCAACTGGACTCCCCACTATCTGCTGATGAAGTATTAAAAGCTATTACAGCTATGCAGTCTAATAAAGCCCCAGGCCCGGATGGGTTTCCTATTGAATTTTATAAAACATTTATTGGTAAACTGGCACCTTTGCTTTTGTCTGTGTTTAACGAGTCCTTGGAATCAGGTTCATTACCTCCTACTTTCACGCAGGCCACCATAGCGCTCCTTCTTAAAAATGACAAGGACCCAACTTCCTGTGATTCTTACAGGCCATTATCTCTGCTTAATGCCGATGCAAAGGTATTGGCTAAAGTAATTGCGTCTCGCCTTGAGGATGTGCTTCCTCAAATTATCTCCGAAGAGCAGAATGGCTTTATAAAGGGACGGCAATTATTTTTTAATACCCGTACACTCTTTAACGTTATTTACTCAAAGCATCTATCTCAACTTCCTGAACTTGTGATTTCTTTAGATGCTGAAAAGGCTTTCGATAGGGTGGAGTGGGAATACTTGTTTGCAGTTTTGAAGAAATTTGGTTTTGGTGATAAATTCACTTCTTGGATTCAGCTTCTTTATTCATCCCCTAAAGCCAGTGTTCATACTAATGATGTTTATTCTGATTATTTTGCGCTGGGTCGTGGTTGTCGTCAAGGTTGCCCTTTGTCACCTTTACTCTTTGCCATTGCCATCGAGCCGCTGTCCATTACATTAAGATCTTCTTCTGTATTCAAGGGAATCCCCCGTAATGGAATTACACATAAAGTATCATTGTATGCGGATGACTTGTTATTATATATGACTGACCCTGCTCGCTCCATTCCTGCTGTTTTAAGTATTCTGGAGAAATTCAGCTCGTTTTCAGGTTATAAATTAAATTTAGGGAAAAGTGAGTGTTTTCCGGTTAATACGGCAGCACGTCAACTCCAACAGTCCGATCTACCCTTTCGTCTTAGTCCCTCTGGGTTTAAGTACTTAGGGGTTAACGTGACTCGCTCTCTATCTGGCCTTAAATCAGCAAATTTGTCTCCTCTTTTATCTAGGATCACATTTGATATTCAAAGATGGGGTAATCTCCCGCTTTCTTTAATCGGTAAGATTAATGTCGTTAAAATGAATATCCTCCCAAAATTTATATTTTTATTTCACTCAATTCCCTTATTTTTGCCTAAACATTTCTTTGCTTCACTGGACAAGATTATTGGTTCTTTTATTTGGGGAGGGAAGCCGCCTAGGGTTTCTAAAACGTTGCTGCAGCAATGCAGATTGCATTACCTAATTTTCTAGCTTATTACTGGGCCGCTCACATTCAAAAACTCTGCTACTGGCTAAAATCTTCTGGTTCCTCGTGGTGTAAATTGGAGCTATTATCATGTAAGGGCTCCTCTTTACCAGCTTTGCTCTATTCCTCTTTACCTGTAAAACCCTCTTTGTATACTGATAATCCGGTGGTTCTTAACACACTCAAAATCTGGTTTCAGTTTAGACGACACAATAATTTTGTAATGCCATCCTCTTCGGGTCCTCTAACCAACAATCATTTGTTTCCCCCTTCACTTTTGGACACGACATTCTCAGTGTGGTGTGACAAGGGTATAGGACAGTTTAAACATTTATATGTGGATGGTGTGTTCGATAGTTTTCCCAATTTGTCTTCTCGTTATAATCTCCCTATTACCCATTTGTTTCGCTATTTTCAAATTCGAAATTTTGTTGCCAAGTGTTTCCCGAATTTCCCCTTTTTACCTCCAGAACAGCGGTGGGAAACTATGTTAAATGTTATTCCTCATCACAGAGGAACCATTTCGAAACTTTATGATGCTATTCTGTCTCTTAGTAACCACTCTAAGGTTAAGCTTAGGGATATATGGGAAGGAGAACTAGGAATTGGAATACATGAGGAGTCTTGGGAACAGGCTATAGCAAGGGTACGATCTTCCACCTCCTGCGCTCGTCTTGGACTTATCCAATTTAAGGTCATTCATAGGGTGCATTTCTCTAAGTCTAGACTTTCTGAACTGTATCCGGAAGTGGAAAATAAATGTGATAAATGCCAGGGTTCTCCTTGTCACCTTAGCCACATGTTTTTTTTGTGTCCTGAGTTACAACGTTTCTGGACAGGGTATTTTGCTATTATGTCAACTGTTCTTGGGGTAACTCTTCATCCTTGTCCTCTGATTGCGGTATTCGGGATTCCTGACCGCTCACTTATACTGGACTCCACACAAAAGGATATCATTGCCTTCACATCCTTATTAGTGAGACGTTTGATATTGTTACATTGGAAGTCTGCTAAGTGTCCTACTGTTTCCCAGTGGCTTAAAGATGTCATGTTTTTTTTTAAACTTGAAAAAATTAAATATACGCTGAGAGGGTGCACGGCCAGTTTTTTTCATAAGTGGCAACCCTTTATCTCTTATTTTACTAGTTTAGAGGTATTACCTGTTTAATTGTACTTCTGTTATTGTTATATTCCGGTAATATGTTTGACGGTTGTGTTGATCTGCGTGGGACGGGGGTGGGGGTGGGGGGGGGGCTTTGTTTTTTTTTTTTGTTTTTTTGGTATGGGTTTTTGTCTAATTGTCTTGTCCCCCCTTTTTTTGTTGTTGTTCTGTCTGATTGTTGTTATTTACCTAGAAAAAATGAAGAATGGTTAATTGTATTTTGGTAATTGCAAGTACTGTTGTTTTCTTCTTTCAATAAAAATATAATTTAAAAAAAAAAATATATATATATATATATATATTTAATATTATTAAATGGTGGGTCGAGAGAATTTCACAAATTAAATAGAAAAAAAGGTTTCAGTGAGTAAAGAACATTTTAATATATTCTGGGTGGTTGGGCAACTTATATAGTTTTTCCAACCGCTAACGTTCCAATAAGTGACGATGGGAGCGATTTCCCCATTCTCATAATTTTCCAGTCACTTTTGTTTTTAAAATAATAAGTATTCAATAATACCAATACATTTCCATTCAGTTTAAATTATTTAGTCCGAACAAACTGAACAGAGTGCTCCAGTAAACATATAAACACTGCAGTAAACAGTTTTACTTAAATTAGGAGCATTTCACCTGCTGTGCTCCTTCTACTCAAAGTAAACCTGAACTGGTCACCTGCTTATGCGTACTCAAATGTTTCTAGGGAGCTTGCTGGCGAGGTTATGAGATTCTGGACTTTTGCCTCAGACAGACTCGTGGATGTTTAAATGTTGTTCTGGATGAATCCACGCTCTGCTGACACGCTGATGACTGGATTCGCAGCAGCTGCTGAGTAACGAGCGTTACTTCAGGAAGAATTTCTCCAAATGAAAGAACCGGAAGTCTACCGGACTCTGAAAGATAAAAGGTTTTCCACTCGCACTGCACTCGTGTGTCAGTGGCTCCTCCTCAGCGCTCCTCTTGCCCACACCGGCAGCAGCGAGGTGCAGAGAAAGTGTGGCCCAATGCTCAGATGCACTGATGGACATCTCTTCTTGATTGACTGTTGTTCTCCGTGAGTAACGTGTAAACATCTGTGCACCTGCATAAGTCACAACAAACGTACTCACGAGCAAACAAACAAACAAACAAATCCCCTCTTGTAAAAACAACTGTAACGCCTCAGCTCATCGCCGATGGTTGAATAATTAATCCTGTCGCACAACCCAACTGGATGGTGGCAGAGGCATTGAGTGCTTATCTTGTAACCAGAAGGTTGTGGGATCAAATCCTGCTGAGTTGTCACAGTCATTGTGTCCTTGGGCAAAGCACTTCACCCGACTTGCCTGCCTGAGGTTGTCAGAGGGACCAGTGGTATCAGTGCACACAGCAGCCTCGCCTCTGCCAGTGCCCTCCAGGGCAGCTGCGGCTACAATATGGTTCATCACCACCATCAGTGACTGTTCACGAGTGAATGATGGACTGTGTTGTAAAGCGTCGGGTGGGGGTGTTGTAGAAACCTAGAAGGAACCATGTCAAAAACACGCCCTTTACCATCTCTTTTAGGACATTTGAACTAAACGGGCATTTTTATTTATAGCATCCCCATCTGCACACAATGCTAAGAAAGCACTGCTAGAAGTTTTCTAAATAAATAAATAAACCCGAGTCCATCAGCGTCCAAAACACCCGAGTCTGAGAAAAGCAGAAACAGGACATAAACCACCTCAGCTGCTGTTTAGCAGCTTTATGAAGGCAGTTCAGCACGTTGTTATTCCTGCTGTTACTGACATGAAGGCAAGCCATTTTTATACATATATTTACATCTTCTGCCTTTGCTGTTTGCACTGAAGCTTTGTTCTGTTTTTGCTTAGAAAAAATGAAATAAAGTATAATAACAATAAATATAATATAAACAACAGAACTAAACTTTTAGGTAGTTTGTTATTCTCTCTTAAAATTAAAAAGTATAGTTTTTTAAAAAGTATTATTAAGGTACCGCCATCAAAAACCAGGTATCGTTAAAGTGATAGTATCAAGAAGTATCTCCTGGTACCCAGCCCTACTGACACAGGTTTATTTTAAACATGTTTTATGTAACCTAAAGCTCAAACCGCTCTGCTACTGTTCTCTACAGTTTTAGCAAAATATGATAAAAAAGATGAATAAATGATTAAAGTTCAAGGATTTTCTTTGCTGGTAGAGCTGTGAAATAAGTTATTCATTTGTTCCACAAGTGGTCTTTAAAAGGTCTTAAAAAGTCTTGAATTTAACCTGTAGGAACCCGGAGCAGAGCACTCGCAGCAGAGCACTCACAAGCAGAGTACTCAGACTCAGAGACCTACTATAGGCCACTGGCCTGAATCATGGCTTAGTCCAGCAGAACAAAGCTACATGCTAGTTTAGCCTTTTCTTTAATGGATGATGTCATGTTTACTGGAGAATGAAAAGTCCCATCTCAAGTCCGGTTCACACTGTTGACTTGTTGTGAACAGTGCTTGAGCGTGCAAGCCCAGACAGCTTACTGTTCACTTTCACGACCATATCCAGATGCTCCTCAAGCACAGTCAGGTCTATGCCCCAGGTCTGCAATCAGCCAGTGAAAATAAACCAAGGGAGTGATGTAATGTGGTGATGAGAGTATAATATGACAGTAGTGACATTAGCAACTAGCCAAGAGCAAGTCCACAGCCATCTCTTTTCCTTTTTGGGGCGGATTCTGAGACCTCTCATCGTTGACATCTTGAGTATCTGTCAGCTTTTAGTAGGGCTGCTCGATTATGGCAAAAATAATAATCACGATTATGGTGACTGAAATTGAGATCACGATTATTTAGGACGATTTTTCTATTTATGTTGATTTTATTTGTTTTTATTCAGTCATAAAACTGCTCAGGGCACAATCAGGACAAAAATAAATAAGAAACAAGATGATCACTAAAATAATTCCACATTCCCAGTAGAAAAAGACCAATATACTTATAGCTCATAGTCTATGACCCAAGGGCTGTAGACCTTGGTTTAACTCATTTAAGTCTAACCAGTACAGACCCAAATACCAATATCTTGCAAATACTGACAGCAAGAATTATACAGTGGCATTTATAACAAATAAATGCAAATAAATTGATGTTCATAAAATGTTACATAACATTTATTGAGTCATGTCAAGGTGCTGTAGGAGAGTGCACTAGCACCGTGCCCTCAGAGAGATTAGTTATCAGCGTGAGGAACTTATTTCTACCTTATTTATAAACTATGACGTATTTACAGGTCAATCAGTTAATGTAATAATTGTCCCAAACACAGCTGCACCCCCCACCCCCCACCCCGGTCTCACAGCAATCGGGCAAGCTGCACGTGTGTTTAGCATGCTGCACGCGCACATTTAGCCGTTTTTAGCTGTTCAGGAGTCCGCAGGTGCGGGTGTGTGTCACTCACTCTGGTTAGTTTAACAGGGAGCCGGCTCCAAGAGCCGTTTCTTTAGCGACTGACACATCACTGCATCATTCCCTTTCCTAATGTTGTGAAGAACGGTCCAGAGCACAGGCGGAGTGTTTAGCTAACCTGCAGGAAATGTCGACGACAGTTATCCAGAAAGTAGCTAAGGGTTACCAGAGATGTTTCTGAGGTGTTCGCCAGGTACTTTTAAGTTAAAAAGTCAAGAAGGGGGTCTGAGAAGCTGCTAGAAATAGCGTCAAAGTCGCTAAGTTGGCGACACTGTGGAGGTGCGCTTCATTTGTAACTCAGGGCAGCGCAAGCGGGAGGAGCAAATAATCGGCTTGTTTTGTTTTTTATAATCGTTCAAAACTCAGATCGTAATCGTGATTAAAATTCGATTAATTGAGCAGCCCTAGCTTTTAGTGATGCACGCTTTTGATGATGTGTGCTCGTCATGTTGAGGCGTCCTGCTACAGTGAGGTGTGGTGCAGTTAGACTCAATGACATGTTGGGGCTGCTCAGCATACTACCTATCTAGAACGTATGGCTTCACATGAAGCTGCCCTATGCCATGTGTGAAGCAGGCTTCACAATGTCCTACAGGACGAGTCAAACAGGAAGTTCAGGGTTTAGTGGCTCTGAATTTAACAACAAAGACATTTAAATGCTAGAAACTGCAGAATGAACAGGCAAACCAATAAGAACAGTTCAGTAAAAAAAATAATAACTGATGATAAAAATGTGGACAGACAGCCACGGTCCTGTTGTGTTTCTATAATCTGGGAAATTCAGAACAAAGATGTACGGATAGAAACCAGACATGATGCTGAAGCACATCAGGGAGGATGGAAAGCCCAGAGAGAGGAATCAAAACACAGAGGAAGTGTGGAAGGAAGCAAAAAATGGGTGCTTTGGAGACGTGGAGTCTTTTTCAGAAGCTCTCATTAGCCACACACGCATACAGACACACACACGCGCACACACACGCGCACACACACATGCGCATACACATACAGGCACACACACATACACATGCATACAGGCACACACACGCGCACACACACATGCGCATACACATACAGGCACACACACATATGCATACAGACACACACACGCGCGCACACACACACACATGCGCATACACATACAGGCACACACACATACACATACACATGCATACAGACACACACACGCGCGCACACACACACATGCGCATACAGGCACACACACATACACATGCATACAGACACACACACGCGCGCACACACACACATGCGCATACACATACAGGCACACACACATACACATGCATACAGACACACACACGCGCGCACACACACACATGCGCATACACATACAGGCACACACACATACACATGCATACAGACACACACACGCGCGCACACACACACATGCGCATACACATACAGGCACACACACATACACATGCATACAGGCACACACACACACACACACACTCATACAGACACACACACGCGCGCACGCACTCACACACACACACACACGCATACAGACACACGCATACAGAAGCAGACGCACACACACGCACACACACATACACACACGCATAAACATGAACAACAGACACACACACACAGGCACAGACACACAGGCACACACACTTTTCCACAGTCTTGCTCTTTGTCCTCCGCCCTTTATTTCCCTGCTGTCTCTTATTGTGTCCCCCTCCTCCCCCCTCCTCCCCCTCCAGCTGGAGCTGATGGTGGGATTGCACAAACTCAGAGCAAAGGGATCAGATTCACCTCCTTCTGGGATGTTTCTCCTCTTGCATTTGCTCATTGTTTACGGGGAAGCTGTGTGGGCGTGTGCATGTGTCCGTGCGTTTTGCCAGCCCTCAGAGCGGTGGGAGAGGAGGAAACAACTGTAAGCGTGAGCAATATCGTTATCCCCTCCCTCCAATTCTCTTCTCACCCCTCCCTCGCTTTCTCCTGCTTCTTTTCCTTCACAGCCACGACCACCAGAACCTGTCCTCCCCTCTTGCCATCATTCTGCTTGGTTATGCAATGCACAGTCCTCCCACGGTGACTAACTGGTGCTGGAGACCTGCCGTAACGCCGCTGTCACTGGTGGACACGGCGACAGGAACACAGGCTGCCTTCACAGACGTTTCCTTCCTGGGATTTTCAGCTTTAACAGTTTCTCTGGACTATCACCTGCTAGGCGCTGCCTAATTTGGGGACCTGCCTATTCTCGTTCATCTCAGCGGAAACTGGGTGTCACCGAGACACAATCAGATCACCCTGCAGGCATAATCACGCACGGTGTTGGGACGGTGGCTTCATTGATGGATTTTTTTTAACGCACACACTCCAGTGATGCCCAAAGGAGGGAACAGCAAGTGGAAGTGTGTTGGGAAACAAGGTGGTGTGTAGATAAAGACATACTACAGAGGAGGTGGCGTCGCTGTGTGGAGGACTTTGGGGAGGGTGTTAACAGGGAACTCTGAGACGGAGCAGACAGAAAGCAACGATGGACGAGTGGAGCATCCCTCAACACAAGCGGCTAGTGCTTTAGCAGCAGCAGCAACATAAACCCGCTTATCCTACCTGGATGGAAGGCTTGTGAGGGAAATTTTGTAATTTTTTTTGGGGGGGTGGGGGGAGCGGGGACATTGCTGAACTTCAAAAGTAGCACTGAAGAACAGAAGACAGGAGGTTTTGTTAGAGCTTCACCGTTGAGGCTCCTGCCCACTATTCCTCTCTCTGCTGTCAGTCTGTTGATCCGATTCCTGGGACTACGTATCCAACCTCTCCCTTCCTTCTCCGGGTCTCCCTATGTAGAATGTCTGGAAAGCCACATGTCTCCTGTGAGGACCATGAAAGCATGTTGGATGATGCTGTACACATGAAACGCCTCAGGGTAAGCCAACCTTGTTGTCATTAGCCTGGATTTCTATTTCAGACCGATTCTGATGTAAAAAGGAGGTGAATGACGACAGGGTCCTCACAAGTGAGCGTAAATACCCGATCCTGTTTCCATTTCTGTTAGCTTTCTAATCGTCCGAGGCGTCTACAAACCAAAGGTTGGGTTTGTGCTCAAATGAATTCATGAGGACGCGGAGAAGGCTCGTTACTTACGCAGAACAGATGATGTGCAGCTACTGTGAGTCACTGGATGGTGGCATTAGACAGCATTTATACTGGCATGGGGAAACACCACTGGGAGTCACTGCTGCTATTTCAACACATCAGCAGCAGATGAAGCCGAGGGTTTGCTGTTTATGACCAGAGCTGGATTCACCAGTGTTCAGACACTAATCCCCTGTCTCTTCCTGAGTAGCTATTATTTTGTTCAATCCTCCATGGATTTTCTTCTGGTTGGGTGGGTGGGGTGGGGTGGGGGGTCCTTCTGTCCATCGGCTGATGTGGTGGCAACATGAGGAGCGAAGAAGGGTGCACATCACGATCAATCTGTGGTTATCTAACACCTGCTTCCTCTTGTTCCAGGTTAACTCCCCCCCTCTGCCAGGTTAGGTGAGCACCAGCATCATGGGCACGACCGTCATCACCATTGATGATGTGCGAGCATTGGAGGTCAAGGAGGAGCAGGAGGAGTCCATCTTAGCCATGTTGGGCATCATCGGTACTTTCCTCAACCTCTTTGTGATTGTTTTCGTTTACATCTACACCACGCTGTAAATCCCCAGTAAACTTCCACATCTACTGGGGATGCTCAGGTGAGCAGAACAGAACAGGTGTGACATGAGCAGCTACCCCAGCGACAGAAAGAGCAAACGAAACACACTGGCTGAGAATGAGAAGGGAAAAGAAGCCATATTGCCAAAAAGCAGGTATGTACTGGGGAGATAAAGGAAAACATGGCAGGAGCAGGACTCGAGTGGACGGAGTTGATGAAGCTCACGGCTAGGACTGACCCCTCTGTGGGCTGAAAG
Organism: Nothobranchius furzeri; assembly: GCF_043380555.1. Taxonomy (NCBI): domain Eukaryota; kingdom Metazoa; phylum Chordata; class Actinopteri; order Cyprinodontiformes; family Nothobranchiidae; genus Nothobranchius; species Nothobranchius furzeri. The sequence continues at coordinate 9,696,438 of NC_091752.1, read as the reverse complement.
TAAGAAAACCTGCTGGAAGCACTGGGAAGATGAAGTCATGTAGCAAACCGATGCCATTCGTTGAGACTGTCATTTCCATTTGAATACAAGGACAATATAAATACAAGCAAAGCCTGTGAAAACTACGCAGGAAGCTGCACAAGGTTAGCCACAATCAATGTGGGACTAAAAGATGCTAAAATATGGGGGTCGGTGGCAAGTCGCCCAAAAACATGGCTGTGCTCTCCTCACGGTTCCAACATTTTCCAGATAATTCCTTCACACAACCTTTGGGACATTCCATTTGAGAAGAATTACATGTCTAACTTCAGGATGAGATCAAAGTCCTCTTCAAGAAACCTTCAAAATAGGAAGATATTTTTGTATAAAATAGGTCTTTAAAGACGCTAAAGATTAAAACTTGCTAATAAACAATGTGTCCAATTTATATGAAGCCTATTTTATACTTTCACTTCCTGCATTTCACCATAAATTATTGAGTCTTTTAAGTGGGATGTGGTGGGCTTAAACGTTTTATTAATTTTCCAGGAGTCAACAGCAATTATTTGCCTGTATCAATGATGCTTTTTAAAAATAAATATCTGAATAAAGACTTAATGTATTGTGAAATCTGGGGTTGGTTTTAAAAAATAAATCCCATCAGAATGGAGACATTCAAGTTATGTCCGACTCAAACCTTCTGCAGGTTTCTCACAGGGCAGCAGAGAATGAGTTCAGAAACATCTCAAAGCCTTTGGTGGGGCTCTCAAATCCCCCTCGTGACTTGCAGGGCCTCGCTCTTAAATCTTGAACATGTTTGAAAAGTTTTAAAGATTTTTCTATAAAATGGTTAGTCTTAATGGCATCTGGAGCTTGTCTCGGTCATCGTCTCAGGCACCAATGAAAACGACTGAAGACAAAAAAAGAGAGAATCTGACCTTCAACATGAAGTAAATGAGGTTAGATCAAAACATACTAGAGTCACTGAGAATAAATGGTGATACAAAAATGTGAACATTTGTAAGAAATGTCAGATACATCTCCCAATTACTCATCCTGTTTAAAAGTGTTGGATCGTACCGAATCAGAGCTAAAGCGTTGGATCGTACAAATTATTTTAAATGTTAACGTTTCTTAATCGGGTGGCAGACCGAGGCGGGAGCCTTGGCGGTCCGATCCCCGGACAAGGAAACTGGTTTTTGGGGCATGGAACGTCACCTCGCTGGCGGGAAAGGAGCAGGAGCTTGTGGCAGAGGTTGAGCGGTACCGGCTAGATATAGTCCGACTCACCTCGACACATAGCATTGGCTCTGGAACCCAAGTCCTTGAGAGGGGTTGGACACTCTCCTTTGCTGGAGTTGCTCCAGGTGAGAGGCGGAGGGCTGGGGTTGGCTTTTTGTTAGCCCCAAGACTCTCTGCCTGTGTGTTGGGGTTTACCCCAGGGGACGAGAGGGTAGCTTCCCTGCGCCTTCAGGTCGGGGAACGGGTCCTGACTGTTGTTTGTGCTTATGGGCCAAATATCAGTTCAGAGTACCCACCCTTTTTGGAGTCCCTGGGACGAGTGCTAGATAGTGTTTCATCAGGGGACTCCATTGTCCTGCTGGGGGACTTCAATAATCACATGGGCAATGACAGCATGACCTGGAGGGGTGTGATTGGGAGGAACAGCCCGCCTGATCTGAACTCGAGTGGTGTTTCGTTATTGGACTTCTATGCAAGCCGCAGTTTGGCCATAATGAACACCATGTTCGAACATAAGGATGCCCATCGGTACACTTGGTACCAGGGCAGCCTAGGTCGCAGGACGATGATAGACTTTGTAGTCGTATCATCTAACCTGCGGCCGCATGTTTTGGACACCCGAGTGAAGAGGAGTGGAGCTATCAACTGATCACCACCTGGCAGGGGAAGATGCCGCGTAGACCTAGCAGACACAAACGCATAGTGAGAGTCTGCTGGGAACGCCTGGCAGAAGAACCTGCCAAGACGGTCTTCAACTCCCACCTCCGGCAGAGCTTTGACCGCGTCCCGAGAGCAGTGGGGGACATAGACTCCGAGTGGGCCTTGTTCCACTCTGCAATTGTTGAGGGGGAGCCGTCAGGCTGAAAAAGGAGGCCTACAGAGCGTGGCTGGTCTGTGGGTCTCCGGAGACAGCAGACAGGTACCGGACAGCCAAGCGGGGTGCAGCAGTGGCAGTTGCCGAGGCAAAATCTCGGGCGTGGGAGGAGTTTGGTGAGGCCATGGAGAAAGACCATCAATCGGCTCTAAAGAGGTTCTGGCAAACTGTCCGGCGCCTCAGGAGAGGGAGGCAGCAACTCGCTCACACTGTTTACAGTGGGGATGGGGAGCTGTTGACGTCAACTGGGGCTATAGTCGGACGATGGAAGGAATACTTTGAGGAGCTCCTCAATCCCACCTACGTGCATTCCGAGGAGGTACCAGAGCCGGGAGACCTGGGGATGGACTGTCCAATCTCGGGGGCAGAAGTTGCTGAGGTAGTCAAGCAACTACACAGCGGCGGAGCCCCGGGGGCGGATGAGATTCGTCCTGGGTATCTCAAGGCTATGGATGTTGTAGGGCTGTCGTGGTTGACAAGTCTCTGCAACATAGCGTGGTCATTGGGGGCAGTTCCCGTGGAGTGGTAGATAGGGGTGGTGGTCCCCATCTTTAAGAAGGGTGACCTGAGGGTGTGTTCCAACTATGGGAGGATCACACTCCTCAGCCTCCCTGGAAAGGTCTACTCCAAGGTACTGGAGAGTAGGGTCCGATCGATAGTTGAATCTCAGATTGAGGAGGAGCAATGTGGTTTTTGTCCTGGCCGTGGAACTGTGGACCAGCTCTATACCCTTGCAAGGGTGATGGAGGGGGCATGGGAGTTTGCCCAACCAATCCACATGTGTTTTGTGGATTTGGAGAAGGCTTATGACCGTGTCCCCAGGGGCACCCTGTGGGGGACGCTCCAGGAGTATGGGGTGGGTAGCTTTCTGTTAAGGGCCATTCAGTCCCTTTACCAGAGGAGCGTGAGTTTGGTCCGCATAGCCGGTAGTAAGTCGGACCTGTTCCCGGTGAGGGCTGGACTCCGCCAGGGCTGCCCTTTGTCACCGGTTCTGTTCATTACCTTTATGGACAGAATTTCTAGGAGCAGCCATGGTGTGGAGTGTGTCGAGTTTGGTGGCAGGAGAATCTCGTCTCTGCTTTTTGCGGATGATGTGGTCCTCCTAGCTTCATCCAGCTCTGACCTTCAGCTCTTGCTGGGTAGGTTCGCGGCCGAGTGTGAAGCAGCTGGGATGAGGATCAGCACCTCCAAATCTGAGACCATGGTTCTCGACCGGAAAAGGGTGGCTTGCCAACTCCGGGTCGGGAGAGAGGTCCTACCTCAAGTGGAGGAGTTTAAGTATCTCGGGGTCTTGATCACGAGTGAGGGTAGGAGGGATCGGGAGATCGACAGGCGGATTGGTTCAGCATCTGCAGTGATGCGGACACTGAGCCAATCGGTCGTGGTGAAGAGGGAGCTGAGCCAGAAAGCCAGGCTCTCGATTTACCGGTCGATCTACGTCCCAATCCTCATCTATGGTCATGAGCTTTGGGTAATGACCTAAAGAACGAGATCGTGGATACAAGCGTCCGAACTGAGTTTCCTCCGTAGGTTGGCCGGGCTCAGCCTTAGAGATCGGGTGAGGAGCTCGGACATTCGGGAGGGACTCGGAGTAGAACCGCTGCTCCGCCGGCTCGAAAGGAGTCAGCTGAGGTGGTTTGGGCATCTGGTCAGGATGCCTCCTGGACGCCTCCCTGGGGAGGTGTTTCGGGCATGTTCTGCTGGCAGAAGGCTCCCTTTTCGACCCAGGACACGTTGGAGAGGTTACATCTCCAATCTGGTCTGGGAACGCCTTGGGGTCCTGCCGGAGGAGCAGGTGGAGGTGGCTGGGGAGAGGACGGTCTGGAGCTCCCTAGTTGGGATGCTGCCCCCGCGACCCGAACCCGGATAAGTGGAGGAAGAGGACGACGTTTCTTAATATAAACAAATTTCCCAGCAAAATAACTTTGGTCCATCTTCATTAAAACTACAAAAGAAGCTGGATGAGCATATTTATCACTAATATTAATCATTCAATCCAATAAAAACTTTTGGGATTTAATGAATTTTTACTGTTCATTCCTGTTTACCAGTTTAAATCCCTTTAGTGGTATTTATCGTAGTTTCCTAAGTAAGGTTGTTCTAAACTCAGATGGTGTTGATAAGATTTGCGGGTCTATGACTGACTCATTACTGCTGTTATTTAAAGCAATAACATAAAACAGACCAGACCACAAGCTTGTTTTTATTTTACAGAATAAAATGTTTAGGAGTAAGTCTGTTTTATCTGTGGAGGTGACCCCTCTAAACCTGCTACCAACCTGGCCAAAGAGCCTGTTTTCATATCGGTTTAGAGGATTTGTGACAACAAACGGATCATTTTCATGAATGACGCTGCTGCAGAGGCCTGTGTAGCTTTCACCTTGTGCTGTGGGAAATTGGAATAAATTGGTTTTCTGTTGATTGCTTTTGTGAAAACATATAAGGGGTGAACAGGCCAAGGCCTGTTCAAAACAAAACATTGCTTACAGCTGCACATGCAGTAACTATTAGGGATTATGTGTGCCAACAAATGTGGCCTGAAGTGATAAATAAATAACGAGAAACCATGGAAACGCTCGAAGTGAGTGACAGGATAACAGAGCTGTTGCTGCGGCAACGTTCCCTCCCGCAGCATCGAGCTTTTTCAGTCTGTTGTCGAGCTGCGTGATTATAAATAACTCTACTAGAAATTATCATGGTTGTTAATATTAACCATGAAAAACTACAGATTGGACTATCAAAATAAGAGCCTCAGTGACACCAGGATCTAAGTTGTGAAGGAATCCCTTAATTAATATGAATGCAGATCACCAACAGGTATCATCGGATTATGATTATGATAATGATAAATGACCCGCACTTGTATAGCGCCTTTCAGAGTAAGGACTCCAAAGCGCTTTACACTACAGTGTATCATTCATCCATTCACACACGCATTCACACACTGATAAGCGTAGATTATGACAATAGATAGAGAATTCAACTTCATCCATCAGTCACAGAAAAAACATGGACAAACAGCACTGCTGTAAAAGCAAAGAGTTGCTACGGCAGCCTTGAGGTCCAAACAGGTGTCAGTGTGCATAAATGAGCTAGTATGGTCCCGTATAGCTGCAAGTTTTGAATTCTGTGTCACGGTTGCTAGGCAACAGGACATATAGTGAAGTAAGGGCGGGAGCAAATCTGAAGGCTAGACTGTCCAACATAATGACGAGGAAGGACAAGGTAGGACGGATTGCTAGAAGGGTGCCGATTTGGACAGTCAGAATCTTACATCACACCTAGGATTCATTTAGCAGCAAACTAAATGTGGGAGAAATCTTCTCTTCAATTAAGATAAATTAGTATGAGGCCACATTACCTCTCATTAATAGCTTGGCTCTCTGTGACTGAGTGCCAGGCAACAGTAGTAAATGATAATGTTTCCCAAAGGCTTTGCCAAGGCAGTCATGATTAATGTGGAGAGGTTTGTGTGTCCAGCTGAATGAGCAGCAGAGTTTAGTGGTGCTGGAGAGAAGCTGAAGAAGAAATACAGATCTACTTCCTGGTGGGAGAGGAAAGACCCTCAGGAGACTGGAAGCTGTTGACGTGGTCCAGAGAAATGAGGTTCCTGCCCCATAAGGAATCATCTCTGCTGGTTTTCAGGTTTAGGCTGCAGCTCAAGACTTAAATACGGTCACTACCCCTAAAGCAGTGATATTAGCGGCCCGCGGGCCACATATGGCCCTAACCCCGCGTGCACCCCCACCTTTAACTGGGACGTGTAGGTTAGAGCTGAGGAAAATAATCAAATAATCGATCGATAGAGAGAGAGAGAGAGAGAGAGAGAGAGAGAGAGAGAGAGAGAGACTGCTCACACAAGAGAGAGGATCGAAGGACACTCCTCCAAACACGCATTACTATTTTCATTATTTCAATATTGTTTCTTCTGTTAGTCAGACCGAGTGTTGTGATGTCGGGAGATCCGGTCTTGGGGAGAGAGTGACAGCGGCTGCATCATAATCATCTGTCTCTTATTTAGTGGCATGGAGAAGTTATAAGGAGAGAGAAATAGAAGATAGACGTTTTTGTTCCACTTTATTCTTTTGTTTCGTGATAAACTGATGTTAAATTCAGCTTAAAGAGAAACTAGGAGGAAGCTTTGGTTCATTTTAAGTTACAGGAGATCTTGTTTCCTATCTGCTCCTCCAGAGATAGCATGGGCATGAGGGTCACATGGTGAGGGTCCCACAGGACAGGTTAGTGCAGTCACACAGCCGAGCTGGAGAGGGGGACAGGTGTTGTCCTTCTTAATATTGCAAGCGTGTGTGTTATGTACATTACAGCCAGCGATCCAAACAGCAGCAGCCCCCCCCAAACTGCAACAAGAAAAGTGTGGTGATACAGAAACCAATAATAAGCACGTGTGTTAAAGGCCCTCGCCAGACAATGCAGTACAATTACAACGCTCAACGCTTTTTATAAAGCCAGGAGCACACGCACGGAAGAGACGCTGCCTGAAAACCAAACACCCAGCAGAGCTGCTGCACCTGCCTTTGGACTGAAACACAACTAAACACCAAGCAAAGGTAAACATTCACCCAAGAATCCTCTCGTCTACCGCTACATAAATGAAAATTCCTTCTGATGGAACAAAACCAGTCTGAACCGCTGACGCGTCAGACATTCATCACTGGTTTACAACCATTACAGCCAGAAAAGTCGCAAAACCCTGGGCCTCGAGGGTTTAGTCTCATTTTGAAAAATAAAATCAATCAATCAGTCTATCAGGAATGTGGTGGTGTGGCTCGCCAAAATAAGAGCATAAATGTTTATGTTTATGTTTATTCATTTCGCAGACGCTTTTATCCAAAGCGACGTACAAGTTTTTTTTTTCCTTTTTTTTTTTTTTTTATAACCTGTAGGGCATGTTGTGATGTGTGGGGGAAACCGGAGTACCCGGAGGAAACCCACGCATGCATGGGGAGAACACGCAACTCCACGCAGAAAGGCGAGTTTTGAACCTGCGACCTTCGTGCTGCGAGGCAACAGTGCTAACCACTGCGCCACCATGCAGCCCTTGGATGCATAAAGCATCCAAGAGAAGGCCGCACCTGGATTGATGTGAGTGGTTGTGGGAAAGTTGTTCAGTTTAGTGATGAGCAATGACAAGAAAGGCTTTGGGTCTTGATCTTAACATTTAGACTTCCTTAACAATAGTTAGGCCATTTAAGTTCAGAATCCCTGGGCTGCCACCTTACCGTGGTGGAGGGGTTTAAGTGTCTAATGATCCTAGGAGCTAAGTTGTCTGAGGGTTTCTGCCTCTGGTAGGGTCACCCATGGCAAACAGGTCCTAGGTGAGGGATCAGACAAAGAGCAGCCCGAAGACCTCTTATGATGAATTATATAAATGGAAACCGTGTTCCCTCGCCCAGACGTGGGTCACCGGGGCCCCCCTCTGGAGCCAGGCCTGGAGGTGGGGCACGTTGGCGAGCGCCTGGTGGCCGGGCTTTTACCCATGGAGCCCGGCCAGGCACAGCCCAAAGAGGAAATGTGGGTCCCCCTTCCCATGGGCTCACCACTTGTGGGAGGGGCCAAAGGGGTCGGGTGCAGTGTGTGACGGGTGATAGTCGAGGGCGGGGACCTTGGCGGTCTGATCCTCGGCTACAGAAGCTGGCTCTTGGCACATGGAATGTCACCTCTCTGGTGGAGAAGGAGCCTGAGTTGGTGTGTGAGGTTGAGAGGTTCCGACTAGATATAGTCGGACTCACCTCAACGCATGGGTGTGGCTCTGGAACCAGTTTCCTTGAGAGGGGTTGGACTTTCTACCACTCTGGAGTTGCTCCCACTGAGAGGCGCAAAGCAGGGATGGGCATACTAGTTGCCCCCCCATCTTGGTGCCTGTACGTTGGGGTTTACCCCAGTGAATGAGAGGGTAGCCTCCCTCCGCCTACGTGTGGGGGGACAGGTTCTGACTGTGGTCTGTGCTTATGCACCAAACTACAGTTCAGACTACCCAACCTTTTTGGAGACCTTGGAGGGGGTGCTGGAAAGCGCACCTTCCAGTGACTCCCTCGTTCTGCTGGGGGGACTTTAATGCTCATGTGGGCAAGGACAGTGAGACCTGGAGAGGTGTGGTTGGGAGGAACAGCCCCCCTGATCTGAATTTGAGGTGTTTTGTTATTGGACTTTTTGGCCTGTGGGACTCCAGAGGCAGCTGACGGGTACCGGCAGTCCAAGCGGAACACGACTCAGGTGGTCGCCAAGGCAAAAACCCGGGCATGGGAGGAGTTCGGTGAGACCATGGAGCAAGACTTCCGTACGGCTTCGAGGAGATTCTGGTCCACCATCCGGTGCCTCGGGGGGGGAAGCAGTGCACTACCAGCACTATCTATAGTGGGGACGGTGTGCTGCTGACCTCTACTCAGGACATTGTGGATCGGTGGGCAGAATACTTCAAAGACCTCCTTAATCCCAACGACACGTCTACAAGTGAGGAAGCAGAGTCTGGGGACTTTGGGTTGGCCTCTCAAATCTCTGGTGCAGAGGTCACTGAGGTGGTTAAAAAGCTCCTCTGTGGCAAGGCTCCAGGGATGGATGAGATCTGCTCGAAGTTCCTTAAGGCTCTGGATGTTGTGGGGCTGTGTTGGCTGACGCGGCTCTGCAATATCGTGTGGACATCGGTGGCAGTCCCACTGGACTGGCAGACCGGGGTGGTGATCCCCTTATTTAAAAAGGGGGACCACAGGGTGTGTTCCAACTACAGGGGGATCACACTGCTGAGCCTTCCTGATAAGGTCAGGGGTTCTTGAGAGGAGGGTCCGTCGGATTGTTGAACCTCAGATTCAGGAGGACCAATGTGGTTATCGTCCTGGCCGTGGAACAATGGGCCAGCTCAATACCCTTACGGTAGGGGTCGGCAACCTGTTCCCATCAAAGAGCCATTATTACCTGTTTCCCACAGTAAAGAAAACACTGGGAGCCACAGAAGCTGCGGCGTTGGGGGGGGGGGGGGGGGGGGGCTAACCTCAGACAGCAGAGAGCTGCTCACAACAGGTGACAGCAGCCAGTACCGGTCGCTCGTGTACGTCAAAGTTATCTTTCATAAGACAATAATCAATAAAACGATTTATATAAAGTGGATCCAGAAGTTGTAGCCCGTCTCTGCCTATAATATTTTGATATTTTTCACCCTGTTGGTGGTTTTACTGAGCAGGTGCCACTTTTGTCATACGTTTCTTTTTAAAACATGTTTAGACTGTTTAGAATACAAATCCAGGCTCTGTCACATTTGATTGTTGTAATTAAACTTTGTAGGTGGGGAAGGTCAGAAAAGGATCCGATCATTTTGTTTTTCCCTCATTTACAGTGACGGAGACAACGGCGCAGTGCGCCTGGCTCTGGTGTTAATCAAGTTAAAATTTATCTCTTTGCAACAATTTTCACAACAGATCACTTAAAAGCAGGGCTTGTGTTGACCGGACAGTTCCCGTATTTGACAGTTTATTTTGACGGAGAAAGAATAGAAAGAATTACCCCGACGCATGCAGACGAACTGACATTTTATTCGTTACGCACATCGCAGATGTAGCTAAATCACCCAAGAAAAGATTCCCATCTGAACATCTGCGCTGGACACTGCTCAGCGCTGCTCACTGTCAGCGCTTACGTAAGGTCCACAGCGAGCTGAAGATGTGGAGAGGGGCTTGGAGCGCGTCGCAGAACCAGAGCGCATGCGAGAAGATTCCTCCGACTGAAGCGAGTGTTTTCCAAACCCTGTCTTTCAGAGAGACTTGTTACTTAGAAAATGTTCCCTGATTATGAAACTTTGGCTGAATAGCGCTTGTTTCTGTCTCCAATGTGGCAACACATCCAGGAGCCGTCTGAGGAGAATCCCAGAATCTCACACCCTCTTCAGCTCAGAAAGCGCCTATGATTACGCACAAGCGTGACGCGTCAACCCGGTCTCACAGTAAGACCGGGTTGGACCTGTTAAGGTTTACGCAGACAATCTTTATATTTAGAATTGGCATACAGATGTAAAATTAATGCAGTAAAATATCAGGGATGGACCTTTAAAGCGCCCGAGCGCCAATGGCGCTAAATTTTCTCGTCGGGCGGTAAATACTTGACGACTCATTGCCCGGGTGGTGCCCAAGCCTTATTTGTCATTTACATACCGGCTTTCACCTACATCATGGCCGCGCCCTGTAGGAAGCCGCCGTTTTCATTTCGCGCGCGTGAACCTGCGCGCTTCAAGCCACGTACTGCACTTGTACGATTCGTGCACGTACTGCACGATTCTAGTTATAGTCACGTGAACTATAAGTTCACTATTAAAGACGAAGTGGAACCACGCTAGAAACACACAAGCACGCAGGGAGATGCCGCCGCCACAGGGATGGGATTTCTTGGTGAAATCTCTGGCAAAACACTTTAAAACTGGTGAGGAGAAGTGAGACAGTTCGAAACGGTATGAAGCAGAGAAGCGTGTGCGTAGGTGGAATGATTCTTGGCGGTTTAAAGAAGACGGGAGGCGCAAAGAATAGCCGTGTTCGAGTTGAGCAGCGGCTCGCCTGGAAAACAGATGAGAGCAGACGGAAGCAGCAGGGGGAGGGGCTGAAAGCCGGGTCGGACCTGGCCCGCAGCGGGGCTCAGCAGCCTCCAGAAGCTGATGGCAGTGTGGGTTTAAGTCCCTGCGGGGTGTGAGTGGCTGAAAGCCGGCAAGCCTGATTTATGCTTCTCCGTCTGCGTCAGTGCGGAGACACGCAACACCACTATCCGTCCTTGCGTAGGGCATGCAAGTACGTACGGAGTCGAGCCCACTTTTTTAAACATCCGTCGAACGAGACGGATTACGCAAGCTTGTGATTGGTCAGGATGCCGCTGTTGTTTACAGCGCCACCATTGCAGAGAGCCGAGGATAACTAGCGGCAGACACGGAGAAGCTTGAAGAATACCTCGCGAAAAACTCTAAAAATATGAACGTTTAATTCTCCCGTGACAGGAGGAGTGAAAAGATACGCAGCAAGCGTTTTATTTGTGGACAGAAATGACAGGAAACGTGGGTTTAGAGGTGGGGAGCGCATGAAGCGGTGGGAGAATGAGAGACAAATATGCCGGTGTTAAAAGTCTCTTATATACACAAAAAACACAATATAAACACACGATCTTGGACCGATACATGACAGGATAACACAGAACAGCGCTACGCCCTCTGTTGTCCTGCCGGGCAATTGCTTTGCAACACTCTCAGGAGACGGAGAAGTAAAAGAGCAAAAGGCTTCCGTCAATCCGTGCGTGTCTGTCCCTTGCGGAGCTGACGGAGAAGCATAAACCAGTTAGTCAGACAGATTTCCCTACATGTGTAGCTCAGGGGTGATGATGGCTGAAGATATCGCGTGAGCGTTCACACTTGTTCAATTTTCAATTTTAATTCTGGTGCCTGTTAGCAGCTGAAACACATCCTCACGTGCTTGTGGATATCATATATTGCATATGAAGACATGACTGTAATAATAAGTAACGGTCATCAGCTGTAGCTTCAGTGTGCTCATAGGAAACGAGACAAAATAAAACAAAACACATTTCTCTTTGTGGCCTATATAGTTGTCATCATCAACATAACATGATTTACAGAATACATGTGACCAACTATCATTTCATGATCTACCACCGGATGTTTGGATCAAAATATGAACCAATCAGATCTTAGATCAGGTGAGAGCCAGGCGTTTCCCGTCATCCCCTAGGTTTTGCAGCTGAGGGAGAGCAACTGCAGCACCTTGCTCCAAAATCTGCAGCTGCCTTGATCTTACGAGGTTATCGTTGCCTACGTATGCATGACATCAGAGCAAGTCGGACACAAATCTAACCAGCATGCACTGCTCGCCGATCACCGCTGGTCTTATCTGCGCAGAACTGGCTCATCTCGAACACAGCCAATGGCTCGAGTACAGCAAAGCGGAGTTGGTGATGTACTGCGTTGTATGCCGGAAGTATGCGACGACAAATTCGAGTTGTTGAGGGAACAAACAAATTCAAACTTGAATACGTTATTATGTTTGTGAATGTGTACAAAATAAAGGTTTATTACATTTAAAACGGTTCAGTTGTTCTCTTTCTTAACATTCGTTTCGATGTCTCACTATGGGATACGCCCCTCCGCGGATTCCTCAGAAGCACTTATCTCAATACGCCAATCCTGATTGGCCAGTGACCGTGACGTACGCGTCCCCATGCTACTATAAGTAGCAAGCGTCCCAACGTACGCACTATTCAATCACCTCTTCTCGCTTCGGTGGTCGCTTATCTCTGAGGTAAGTTAGCTCAACTGTTCACAGACGGAGCCTTCTAATATTCTCTCCGTCGCCGAACGTTAACTTACCGTCCTTCTGTCCTGACCTTCACCATAGGCTCGGGGCATAACGAGCAGCTTCACACTCCAGTGCATCTGTTCGTTCTATGCTAACACACCAGTTAGCCAACATGGAAGCCGCTCCTCCCACCAGAGGAGTCGACGGTGCAGGAGCTCGCCTCTGTACCTGTGGGAACAAAATCTCAAGCAAAGACCCGCACAGGGTCTGCTCGAGCTGCCTCGGGCTGGAACACGCCCAGCCGGCATTGGAAGTCCCCGGGTCATGTGAGAGCTGCGCTTGCTTCACCCTGAAGAGCCTTCGCCGGCGGCTAGCGCGCCAAGCTAGCCTGTCGGGGAAGGACCCTTGCCTGCCGGCCCCTGGGCCACCGCCTGGGGACGCCAGCGAACATGTCCTCCCGGAGCCGGAACCGTGTGCCGAACTCAGCTGGGGCTCACAGCTCGAACTGGCCGGTCCGAGCCACCCCGCCGAGGATGTGTTGGAGTTGGACTACGGAGACGACGAGGACACCTCGGAACTCCTCATTTCAGAGGAGGACGAGGAGGACGACGTCTTTCTCCCCATCGCTCAGGCCTCCATGCCTAGCTTTCCGTCCTCTCCCAGGGATGGAGCGGTTTCTCCGGCCGCCCACCTGGACATGCAGTCAGTCTGCCGACGCGCTGCGACCAGGCTCAACATCCCTTGGCCCACCGTGGTCACTGAGGCTGTCAGATCCCGCTACGAGGGAAAGAAGCTGCCTCAGGCCACGAGGGCGGCAAAGCCCCTCCTCCCCGCCTTCCCGGAGCTACTCCAAGAAGTGGGGTCCTCCTGGGACAAACACCCGTTCAGCTCCAGGTCTCCTGTCCAAGGAGCCTCCTCGCTGGACTTCGAAGGGATGGAGACGGCTGGCATGCTTCGCATGCCGCCGATGGAACCGCTGGTTGCAGCCCACCTGCACCCACGGCTCTCGGCGACTTCCTCCAGGCCTCCCGCTCTCCCTGCGAAGGCGGACCGCTTCCAGTCGGCGCTGAACGAGAGAGCGTACAAGGCTGCCGCCATCTCGGTCCGAGCTTTGAATGTCTCCTCCATGCTCTCGGCGTACCAAGCCGAGCTCTGTGAGGACATGAATACGAAGCCGGACCCGGAGGTGCGGGAGGAAATCACCGTACTGACCGACATCTGCCTGCGTGTGCAGCGCTGCGCGGTCCATGCTACGGCTAAAGCTATGGGCATGATGGTGCTTCAAGAACGTGCACGATGGCTGAACCTCACCAACCTCTCTGAGAGAGAGAAGGAGGACATTTTGGACATGCCAATCGTGCCTGAAGGCATTTTCGGCTCTGCCCTGGCATCAATGCAGCAACGGTGTGCGGCTCAAAAGAAAGAGGATGAAGCCCTTCATCTCTGCCTTCCCCGTAAACCCTCACCGGCGCTGCCGGCTCGGCCGAACCTGCCTCAGGCAGCTGCCCGAGCCCAGCCTCAGTTCCGGATCCCAAAGCGCCCGAAGCCTCAAGCTGTCCAACCAGCTCCTTCGGGCTCAGAGCCTCGACCAGTTTGGCCTCAGGGATCCGGCAACCAAGCTGCTCCGCCACCGGGACAATCCACCAGACACGGCGGTCAGCAGGTGAGGAGGAAGAAGTGGGCAGCCTGTCGGAGTTCTTCCCTCCCGACGCTGCAGCTGGCGGTTCCCCGTTCGCCAGCTCCTCCTGTTGGATGTTGCCATGGTGCTTTCTCCCCCCCCTCACGGAACCCCTCCGGCAGAGTTCCCGAGCGGTCCAGGGTGGGGCCAGGACGTGCAGCCGGCGGTGCCGGCTCAAAGCACACGTCACAAGCACTCACATTGTTTTTCACAAACATGTCACGCTCAAGGAGCATTGAAAGGTTCGCTGTCGCATCCAGACAAGATGTCAAGGGCGCAGCAAAAATCAATATAAATGTCACCCATGAGCGGTTCCAGGCGGGGGCGGCGCCACGGGTCGTCCCCGTAAGCCTGGGCCGTCAAAGCACAAAGCCCCCGCGCATGCGCAGTGGCTGCCACGAGCACCGCTGCCCCACAACCTCTGGAGGGAGCTGGTGCTCCGTGTGTCACGGCTGTGTCACCGCTCTCCACTCACAGGGAGGAATGGACAGCGGTTTCTGCTTCACGTTGGGTGCTGAGAACAATTTCGAGGGGTTACAGGCTCCAATTCGCTTCTGTTCCTCCTCGATTCTCCGGCGTAGTGTTCTCCCACGCCCAGGGGTCGTCAGCTCACATCCTTCAGGGAGAAATCTCCTCCCTGCTGGAGAAGGGAGCGATATGCATTGTGCCTCCCGATCGGTCTCAGAGCGGTTTCTACTCCAGGTACTTCCTGGTCCCGAAGCGGGGAGGGACCGGGATTCGCCCGATCCTGGATCTGAGGGCCCTGAACCGATGCCTCAGAAAGTACAGATTCAAAATGCTCACGCTCTCATCCCTTTTGCGTCTGATTCACCAGAGCAACTGGCTCACCTCAATCGACCTGAGGGACGCATACTTTCATGTTCCCGTGTACCCTCCACACAGGACATTTCTGAGGTTTGCCTTTCAGGGAGTGTGTTACGAATACACCGTGCTCCCATTCGGCCTCTCGCTGAGCCCGAGGGTGTTTGTCAGGTGTACGGAGGCGGCGATCGCCCCTCTGAGAGGGAGGGGCATTCGGCTGGCCACGTATTTAGACGACTGGCTCCTGCTGGCACGGTCCAGAGAGGAGACAGCGTCAAACACGCTGGTTGTGATCCCTCCCTTGTGTGGTCTGGGTTTCAGAATAAACTGGCAGAAAAGCGCTTTGCTCCCCTCCCTGAAAATAACCTTTCTAGGTCTGAATCTGGACTCAGGGGCGTTCACGGCCCGTCTCTCGGCACCGCGCGTGAACGCGCTCTCGTTCTGCCTGGCGCGCTTCCGCCTACACAGTTCGGTGCGGTTTGCGTTATGCCTCAGGCTTTTGGGTCTCATGGCGTCGGCTATTTCAGTGGTACCACTCGGCCGTCTACACATGAGAGATTCTCAACGCTGGGTGGCTTCTCTGGGTCTCTCTCCAGTACGCCACAGAGCGCGCAGGGTGACGGTCTCTGCAGCGTGCGTCACGGCGCTCCGCTGTTGGCGTCACCCCTCCCTCTTGGCACAGGGGGTGCCTTTGGGGTTGGTTCTCGTGAGGAGAGTGGTCACGACAGATGCGAGCCTGTCAGGTTGGGGGGGGCTCCTGGAGGGTCGCTCTGTCAGGGGTGTGTGGAGCAGAGAGCTCTGGGGGACACACATAAATTATCTGGAACTCCTCACGGTCTTTCTAGCCCTGAGGCGCTTCCTGCCTTTTCTCTCCGGCCATCATGTCCTAGTGAGAACAGACAACACCTTGGCTGTGGCTTATATAAACCACCAGGGGGGCTGCGCTCCGTGCGGTTACACACGCTGGCACGCAGACTGATCCTATGGTGCAGCAGGCATCTCCTCTCAATCAGAGCCACCCATGTCCCGGGTGTTCTGAATCGGGGGGCGTATCTGTTGTCCAGAGGGACACCCCTGTACGGGGATTGGAGCCTGCATCTAGCAGTGTTGGAACAGATTTGGATCCGGTTCGGCACAGCCGTAGTGGATCTTTTTGCCTCCAAGGAGAATGCTCACTGTCCTCTGCGCGACCGAGACGCTCCACTCGGCGTGGACGCGCTGGCGCACGACTGGCCACGGGGACTGCTTTACGCTTTTCCCCCAGTGGCCCTGATACCACCCACCTTGCTGAGGGTACGAACCCAGCTCCACACTCTTATTCTGGTGGCCCCATACTGGCCAGCTATGCACTGGGTGGCGGACATTTTCCAGCTCCTGGAGGGCCAACCTTGGAAACTTCCGCTTCGCAGGGACCTGGTGTCCCAAGCGGGAGGCTCGATCTTCCACCTTCGTCCAGAACGGCTGGCCCTGTGGGCCTGGCCCCTGAGGGGTGCGGGCTAGTGTCAGCAGAGCTGCCCCAGGCGGTCATTCGAACCATTCAGAATGCTAGGGCCCCCTCCACTAGGTCCCTATATGACTGTAAATGGAGGGTGTTTGAAGCCTGGTGTCAGGGCAGGGAGGTCTCACCCTTCCAATGCCCGGTGAACGTCATTCTGTCTTTCCTGCAAGACTTGTTGGATGGGAAGAAGGCTTTCTCCACCATTAAAGTGTACCTAGCAGCCATTTCCTCCCGACACTTGGGTTTTGGGAAGAAACTGGCAGGTCAACACCCCCTGGTGTGTAGCTTCATGAGGGGCGCGCGCAGGCTTCTCCCTGTGTCTCGACCCCTGGTGCCCTCATGGGATCTGTCCTTGGTGCTGTCGGCCCTCTCCGGGCCTCCATTTGAACCTATGGACGGCCTGGACCTTAAGATCCTGTCTCTTAAGGTGGTGCTACTCCTGGCTTTGGTATCTGCAAAGCGAGTTAGTGACTTACAGGCTCTCTCTGTGCACCCATCCTGCACCCAGTTTGCACCCGGTGACATGAAGGTGTCCCTGAAGCCCAACCCTGCCTTTGTGCCTAAGGTGGTGGGCTCCTTTTCTCCTATTATCCTCACAGCTTTCTACCCGCCACCCTTCTCCTCTCCTGAGGAGGAGCGGTGGCACAAGCTGTGTCCGATTCGCGCGCTCAAGGAGTATGTGAATCGGACGGAGAACCTTCGCAGGGGGGACCAGCTTTTTGTGTCATGGGGTGGGCCTCGTAAGGGGAAACCCGTCACAAAGCAGAGGCTTTCCCACTGGATTGTGGAGGCTATTTCTATGGCTTACTCCTGTCAGGGCATTCAGGCTCCTGTTGGGCTCAGGGCCCATTCTACTAGGGGCCTGTCTGCTTCTTGGGCCCTTTTTCGGGGGCTGTCAATCCAGGAGATTTGTGCTGCAGCAAGTTGGGCTTCTCCACTTGCATTTGCACGCTTCTATAAGCTTGATGTTTCGGTCCCTGCAATGACTCACACGATTCTGAGTGTGGGGTCTTTGGCGGGCCAAGACGTATCCCTGTAGGTTGGTGATCGCTGGATAAGCTGTCTGGCAATACGGGAGTCTCCATATCCCATAGTGAGACATCGAAACGAATGTTAAGAAAGAGAACTTTAGGTTACTGTCGTAACCCCGGTTCTCTGAGTAACATGAGTGAGATGTCTCACCAGACAACCCTTCTTGCTGGGCGAAGCGAGAAGAGGTGTTTATCTTGAATAGTGCGTACGTTGGGACGCTTGCTACTTATAGTAGCATGGGGACGCGTACGTCACGGTCACTGGCCAATCAGGATTGGCGTATTGAGATAAGTGCTTCTGAGGAATCCGCGGAGGGGCGTATCCCATAGTGAGACATCTCACTCATGTTACTCAGAGAACCGGGGTTACGACAGTAACCTAAAGTTATTTTGACTCGTTTTGGCAGCTGACCAGCGGGGCCGGTAAATATTCAGAGTTACCGGCAGGGCTGGCCGGTTGGTTTTGAAGTTAATGTCCACCCCTGAATATAAAGCATTTTATTTAAATATCCATTCATTATTTTACAAACACAGAGAGCCGCATGCGGCTCCAGAGCCGCGTGTTGCCGACCCCTGCCTTAGGGGGATCCTTGAGGGTGCATGGGAATTTGCCCAACCAGTCTACATGTGTTTTGTTGATTTGGAAAAGGTGTTTGACCGCGTCCCTCGGGGGGCCCTGTGGGGGCTACTCCGGGAGTATGGGGTACCAGGCCCTCTGATACGGGCTGTTAGGTCCCTGTATGACCGGTGTCAGAGCTTGGTCCACATTGCTGGCAGTAAGTCGGGTTCGTTCCCAGTGAGAGTTGGACTCCGCCAAGGCTGCCCTTTGTCACCGATTCTGTTCATAACCTTTGACAGGATTTCCAGGCGCAGCCGAGGTGTGGAGGGCATCCGTGTTGGTGGCCTGAGGATCAGGTCTCTGCTTTTTGCAGATCATGTGGTCCTGTTGGCTTCATCAGAACGTGATCTTCAGCTTTCGCTGGAACGGTTCACAGCCGAGTGTGAAGCAGCTCCTCTAAACTGAGACCATGGTCTTGATTCGGAAAAGCGTAGAATGCCTTCTCCAGGTCAGGGATGAGGTCCTGCCCCAAGTGGAGGAGTTTAAGTATCTTGGGGTCTTGTTCACGAGTGAGGGAAAACTGGAGCGTGAGATCGATAGGCGGATTGGTGCTGCATCTGTAGTGATGCGGGCGTTGTACCGGTCTGTCGTGGTGAAGAGAGAGCTGAGTCAGAAGGCGAAGCTCTCGATTTACCGGTCGATCTACGTTCCTACCCTCGCCTATGGTTATGAGCTTTGGGTAGTAGGGCTGTCGCGGTAACCGCAAAAATGAAATATCGCGATATGAAGAAGCCCACCGCGCTGCATCATGGGCCACCGCGATTACTGAACTTGGTTCAACTCAATGATGCATGTAGAGAAGGATGGCTGCACTGGTATCAAAACGAAACGTTACTTCGCTCCTTTGGGAGCACTTTGGTTTTCAGTACGTCAGCTGCTGCGCAGCCAGAGTCCTTGGCCGAGACAGAGCTGCCACCAGCGGCAAAAAATAAATAAATAATAAACGCTCGGAGACCTCCTGAAGTCCCGGACAAGCACTGCTTCTGCAACCGTCCCGAAGAGAGTTTGAGCCGAGCTGGAGCTCACTCGCTACCTGCAGGAGGAATACATCCACCCTAAAGAACCCCCCTGACATGGTGGAGCAACAACCGGGAGAGATTCCCTTTGCTCGCCAGAGTCGCACGCAAGTTGAGTTCGGAAGCGAGCGGGGCCGGACCGGAGCGGAGGAGCGGAGGGGAGCGGAGGTAGTGGAATTTGGGTTTAGTGCAACGAGCGCACCATCCGAGAGGGTTTTCAGTGTTGCTGGAAATGTTGCCACCCCTCTCAGATCCTCTCTCAAACCGTATATGGTTAACATGCTGGTTTTCCTTGTGGGTAACAAGGACGTGACCGAGCTATAAATCACCGTCATTCGTGTGTGTGTGAAAGTGAAATGATAGTGCGCTCGCCCCCCGGCGCGCGCGCGCCCGGTACATGCAATTTTTTATGCTTGATTTTAAACAACTAAACAAAATGGGGACTTGTTTCTTATTTGTTAGATGATGCAGCCAAATTTGCATTTAAAAGTTTAACCTTCTCCTGAATTTTGTTGTTTTTAAGTTCAGTCGGACTCCAACTGTCGGACAAACAAACGTTACTGCGATCTGTGTTGTTACTGCCCTTTGATCTGCATTCAGTAAAGCGTTATAAAAGAAGGCACGGCAATTTTTAACCTTTTTAAATGTGTAAACATTTTGTTTAGATAGTACTGCAATAAAAAAAGGACTGCAATAATATCGCATACCGCAATATTAAGCCACCCTGAATCACCGCAGGGGGAATTCCTCAACCGCGACAGCCCTATTGGGTAGTGACCGAAAGAACGAGATCACGGATATAAGCGGCCGAAATGAGTTTTCTCCGAAGAGTGGCTGGGCTCTCCCTTAAAGACAGGTTGAGAAGCTCGGTCATTCAGGAGGGGCTCGGAGTAGACCTGCTGCTCCTCCACATCGAGAGGAGCCAGTTGAGGTGGCTCGGGCATCTGGTCAGGATGCCTCCTGGACACCTCCATGGTGAGGTTTTCTGGGCACGTACAACTGGGAGGAGACCTAAAGGTAGACCCAGGACACGGAGGGACTATGTCTCGCACCCGGCCAGGGAATGCCTTGGGATTTCCCCAGAGGAGCTGGCCCAAGTGGCTGAGGAGAGGGAAGTCTGGGCTTCTCGCCTTAGGCTACTGCCCCCGCGACCCGACTCCGGATAAGTGGATGAAAATGGATGGATGGATGGATGGATGGATGGATGGATCAACAAAGTATATTAGCATGTAGCACAACCTATTTAAACTTCTACTTGACTGACTAGTCACAAGAAATAACCTCTGGATACAGTGCGTCGCCATCAAAGCAGCGAAGTGCTGCTGTAGGAGTGAAGCGGCAGTGTTTCATTAGGAGAGATGACATTTAAAATTGTTTAACAGCAAAGCCTGGATAAGAAGGCGAATGGAAAGGAGGTCGTGTACAGCTTTTCAAATACACCAGCCATTTACGTTAGCGCACACTGTGGTTATCAAACCCACACAGAGTTTTATAGCAGTAAAAATCTTTTTCATGAACAAAACCAGAAATGAGAAGGCCTGGTGTTTGAATCTGAAGCCACTTTAATAAATAACCGACTGTAGTAACGCCTCATCTTTATTTGTAAGAGATCAGTTGCTCAAACCTACCAACACACACACACACACACACACACACACACACACACACACACACACACACACACACACACACACAAGATCCAGACTCTAACGACCTTACTCTGTCACCAACAACTGATTCAGAAGCAATTTAAACTTCAGAAAACTACCAGCAGGATGAGTCGTTCACCAGGATCTAAGGAACCGTGAGGTTTATTCCACCTTTAGTGAGAATCTACGCCTGCAGAGGGAGTAACTAAGGCCAAAGGAAAAGTCAGCTGCGTTGGACTGAAGGACCTGAGATGTATTCCTGCTGGTCCTGCTGCCTCAGCACCAGCTCCTGCCCGTAGTCTGACTCCTCCGTCTCAACATGGAAACTTAAGCAGACACAGTGCCCAGGCGCCTCTGACAGAGCGGGTTGTGGTTTTTCAGACAGCTGTGTTACCCCTTTGACAGTAACTGTAAAACCTTTGTGTTTCTGCTGAATCCGCCCTTCTCACACAGAAACCCTTCAGCTTTGCTGAAGCTGCGATGGGCCTGTTGCACCGGAGGGATGACGATGTCAGAGAGCGGTTTTCTTTTCTGGGATAGATGCAGTGGTTTCCCACCGCCGTGTGACAGGTGATCCATCCTGCTTTTCTAAAATACAAACAAGTTCCAACCTTTTGCCATAATGCTGTGTGGCAGCTACATTCTGCTGGAATACATGAAGCATCAGTAGCAACATAAGTAAAAGGCTGAGAACAGATTGATGACGTTCTGATGCGATTTGGTCTCCTAGTGAGGACCTGGGACCTACCCGAGTCGTTGCGTAGGTAGGAGGACATGGCGGGGATGAGGCAGGACTGGCTCAGCAGCTCCTGAAGCACCGCCGGTAGCGCCGAGCTGTTCTGGGATCGACTGTCTGAGGAGGAGCAGTCAGAGCTGTGGCCGCCGCTGGAGCCTGCTGGGTTAATGTAGCTCGCCAAGACCTGGTGAACAATGGAAAACACAAAATCACCTGTAAAAGCTTTTTACTGGCTTTAAAGTTTTAAATATTACCAGCTGGAATGCATCTTGGGGCAGCAGTAGCTCAACAGGTTGAGTGGGTTGCAGGTTCGATCCCGGCTCCGGACAGAGAATTCTGCTGTTGTGTCCTTAGGCAAGACACTTAACCCACCTTGCCTACTGGTGGTGGTCGGAGGGTCCGGTGGCGCCTGTGCTCGGCAGCCTTGCCTCTCATCTCCACCAGTGTATGAATGTGTGTGTGAATGGATGAATGATACACTGTAGTGTAAAGCGCTTTTGAGTCCTTACTCTGAGAGGCGCTATACAAGTGCGGGTCATTTATCATTATCATTTATCTTCTTGGGAAAACCAACAACTTTCTATAAAGTTCAAGCTGTGGCTGCTACCGCCGTACTGACGTGTGAGTAGATGCAGAGTTGGGACCAGGAGTGGAATTGTGAAGGCCTTTACTGATGCAGAGTTCATCCGCAATCAGATTACCTGTCGGCACCTTTCCTCAACAGTCAAGACACTCATTTCCACCCTACATACAACTGAGTCAGACGCATGGTCAGACAGCAAAAATGACCATAAACCATCTGGTTGTGATTTCACATTTGTGCCGATGGTCATAAAACAAAAAATCAAATCTGGGTCTCATGTTGGCCAAAAAGTCAGACTTGGGGTGTTTCTCAATGTCAAGGAAACTTGCCTTGATGTCTTGGCCCCGCCCCAGTTGCCTAGGAGATACGTCATCAGGAGCCGCCAAGACGTGTTCCAATCGGTTCCAATGTTCATGTTCTACCGAGGCGTGTGTTCTCTGTTTGTTAGCCGTTTAGCTAGCTGAGCAAGGACACACGGAAGTTGTCTTGTAGCCTAGCCTTGGTCAAAAATTACCCAGAATACATCGCTGTATTTTCAAAAAGAACGGCAGGTCAGAAGCTGGCAGCTACTTCGGGGACAATTTTCAAGTTTAAAAGTAAGTCAGCCAATTTAAAATGTTTATTTTAGATCCAAAGAAGTTATCTATGGTTGGTTAGTTTCAAGGTTCAAGGTTATCTTTAAAAATCCCAAAGGGGGAAACTGAATTGCCTTGGACAAGTAAAAAACAACAACAACATGCACACACACGCAACAAAGCATTCACTGGACACTGCTATAAGCCACAACCATGATAGAAATATCAAATATATACGATCATACAAAATGCTCGTTGTAAAAACGCACGGCAGCAGGAATAAAAGAGTTCCTAAAACGTTCAGTGGAATAACGGGGCATTAACATTCGTCCACTAAAGGAGCTCCTGAGATCTTTAAAAATCTGGTAAAGGGGGTGATCCTCCAGAGACATGACTGTCTTAAGTTTATTCTTCATCCTTTTGTCGATGATCATGTCAAATGAGTCCAAGCTTTGCCCAACCACTGAGCCAGATTTCTTGATCCTGTTTTTGTACTCAGCAGTGAGGCTCCTGCCCAAACACAACACAGCATAAAACAACACACTGGCCATGATCCCCCGATAAAACACATTCAAGAGCCTTCTACTTATATCAAAGGATCTTAGCTTCCTAAGAAAAAACAATCTGGACTGGGCCTTTTTAACAACAGCATCACTGTTCCTTTTCCAGTTTAACTTATCGTCGAGGTACACCCCTAGATATTTATGTCTCCACAGTTTCAACAGGTTGGCCTTTGAAGACTACTGGAGAGAATGTTTGTTTTTTCTTTCTAAAATCAATAACTAGCTCTTGTGTTTTGCCAACATTGAGTTGCAGAAATATTACATCACACCATCTAACAAAGGAGTTAACTTCCTCCCTGTAAGCCAGGTCGTCACCCCGGGAGATCAGGCCCAGTAGGGCAGTATCATCGGAGAACTTCTGTACGTGACAAGATGGTGAACTGTGCCGATAGTCAGCTGTGTACAGTGTAAATAAAAAGGTGATAAAACTGTCCCCTGTGGTGCACCAGAGTTTGTAAAAATCAAGTCTGAGCACTTACCCCTCACAAACTGAGGCCTGTTTGAGAGGCAGTCTAAAATCCAGGCAGTGGTGGAATTGTGCAGCTTAAAATCCAATAACTTATTTCCTAAAATATGGGGCTGGATGGTATTAAAAGCACTAGAAAAAAAATCAAAGAACATAAGTTGCACTGAACTGCTGGCTTTTTAAGGTGTTAATAAATAATGTCCAGCAGATACAGAAGGGCATCCTCCACACTCACACCCTTCCTATATGCAAACTGAAGGGGATTTTGGAAGGAAACAACTTGTTCTCTTTGGCATTGAAGGACGACTCTCTCAAAACTTTTCATTAAGTGTGATGTCAACGCAGTTGGCCTAAGATTGGCCAGCATACAGCTGAGCCGACGCCTGTTTTCTTAGGGATCGGCACAAGACAAGAAGTTTTCCACATTACAGGTATTTTAGCAGCAGACAAGGACAACACGAAAATGTAGTGGAAGACAGCTGCAAGCTGCTCTGCACAAACTTTAAGGGTGCGTGGACGGACACCATCAGGGCCTGCTGCCTTGTTAGGCTTTAGCTGACTAAACTGCTGCTGGGCATCTTCAACACTAAAGCTGATCTCTGGGCATGCAAACTCAACCTGATCTGAGGCAAGTGCAGACAAAAGTTTGTTGTGTTCATGCGTAAAATCACGATCATCAAATCTGGCAAAAAAAAACTGGTTTATCTCATTCACATCCATCCTGGTGCTGTGTAAACCTGTCTTACCCCCATCGCCAGTCATGGTTTTCATCCTGTCCCAAAGACACTTAGAATCAGAACCATCAATAGAGGTTTCAATCTTATATTTATATTGTTGTTTACTTCATCTGATCAGCGTTTTAAGCTCCCTTTGTGCCACCTTAATTTGCATTGGGTCCCCACTATAAAAAGCAAGCTTTTTCCTGTTAATTGCTGCCTTAACCTCTCTGGTCACCCATGGTTTATTATTAGCAAAAACCTTAACTTGTTTACATGGCAGCAACAAATCGGTACTGAAATTAACATAGCAAGTCGCTTTGTCTGCAATGTCATCAACATCATCACAGTCACATCCTTCAGTAAAAACCGACCAGTCTGTACATTCGAAGCATCTCCTCAGAGTTTCACACGCCTCCTACGTCCACACGCGCATCGTCCTAAATGTAACCAGCTGTTTCTGTACAACGGGTGTATACCTGGACCTCAATAATACAAGATTGTGATCAGAATTACCAAGTGGGGGTAGGGCTGACGAATAAAAACTATCCTTAATGTTCGCACAAAATAAGTCAATGATCTGCGTCCCCAGCATGGGACATTTAACCATTTGTTTGAAGGACGGGAGCGTAGAAGAGAGAGAACATTGGTTAAAATCTCCTGTAATAATGAACAGTGCATCCAGGGAAGAGCTTTGTAACTTATGTGTCACTTTAGAAACTGCCTCTATAGCTCGCTTTCCATTGGCCGACGGTGGGATATAAACAACTGTTACAATTATGTGGGAGATCTCCCTCGGGAGGTAGTAGGGCCGACAGCTTACCACCAGCAGCTCAATGTTCTCGTCACACACCCGCTCCTCAACAGTGACATGGTTCAGATGACAACAGCGTTCAATCACATACATACACACCCCTCCGCCTTGCTTTTAGCTGTCACGCTGAGGTCTCTGTCCATCCTGCGAAGCGTATCTCCATTCAATCTTCACGTGGGACTCCGGTATCTTCTCCGACATCCAAGATTCCGAGAAGCACATCAGGCTACTCTGCCAGTATACATACGGTTGTGGCGAACACACGCAGAAAGCTCATCAACTTTGTTGCAAAGTGAGCGCACGTTTCCAATAATCGCAGAAGGAAGAACCGGCTTGTATCCTCGCCGCCGGTTTTTAACTTTGATTCCCGCTCTGCAGCCTCGTTTCCTGGTTTTGACACTGGTAGATCCTGCTCTGGGTCCAGATAAGGCTCACCTGTCGCATGCAGCCGCAGACCTAAAAGTTCATCCCAGGTATACGTGTAGACCGGTAGGCCATCACCGCTCCTGACTCGCAGTGTTTGCACTGGGTGCCAGCACATCACTACGCACACAAGAAGCACCAGGACACATGTGTCACAAACACCCATGATGCGTAGTTAGAGCAGATTCCAATTGAAGAAAAAATTCAAGAAAAGTTGCTACAAATACAATAAACCTTAATAAAAGTAACTCCAAGCTCACACACACACACACACACACACACACACCCAAGGCAGTGTCGCCAGCTCAGAGGGGCCAGTCTGATCTGCAAGTTAGTAGCTTAGTAGTTGTAGCTTCGGTGGCTAGCGGGTAGTAACTCACTTATATATTTAATTTAATACACATAAACACAATTTAAAAAGTAAAAGTTATATATTTATATTGAAACTAATACATATAAAATATAACGTTATCTCCCGAGTCACGTGACGTGACATTACCTCCGTGGAAGCAGCGGTCACGTGATGCAAGTCTGTTCCATTTAACCGTTTTCTTAGACCAAAGAAGGACCGTGTCCTCGTAGGCAAGGAGCCTGGCCTCGCAAAACATCGCCTCGCAAGGCAAGGCGCCTTGACATTGAGAAACACCCTTGATGCCTGCCTAGGGAGGTCTTTAGTGTACTAAATTTCCAAGATGGCAACAGTGGGGTTTCTGAGACTTTCCTGTACCTTGGTGTTAGTGTCCTAACAGAGCAGAAGATTAACATGGATGCCGGCGTTACAACTAGAAGGAGGAGACACCGATGCTTCGCTCCTGATGACTTCGCTGAACGCAGTCATGTTTGAATTTGAATACAAGTTTATTTATCAAACACCAAATCACAACCAGAGTCGTCTCACGGCACTTCACACAGTAAACACTCCAATACAGTTCAGTCGTCGGTTTAAATCCAACCGTTCACTGCCACTGACGACTAAAGTCGTCATGCGCATGCTTTTACTGTGTGGGTGTCGGAACGAGCCCCCGCGCCAGGAGAACAAACATCTCAGCTCTAAAGCCGATCTTCATATGCATACATCACACGTCACGTGATCAGGAAGCAGAACGTCCATGTGTTAGATCATTTTGGGCCGCTGATGTAAAAAAAGTGAGGTGCGAACCAGAAAAGCTTCTGCTGATCACAATTCAACAACGGATTATGAAAGAACGGATAACGCTCGAAATGCGCGGATTCTTCCTGATGTAAGAGGTGAGTCTCTGCTTTGTTTTGGTTGTTTTGGCGCCAACATCATCCTAGCGCAACGTTCTGTCACTCTTAAAAAAACAGTAAAACGGTGTGAAACGCTGGCAGCAAATGAGTTAAGCCAATCAGGAAAGTTTCCTATATAAGGAACCCAGCAGGTTGCATCGAGTCACTGACTAGTGTCAGAGTGTTTACAGCAATCCTCACGATTCGTTCTTTGTAACAGTTTAAACAAAAACAACAAAGAGAGAGCACTTGTGAGCGGCCAAATAAACACCTTAAGAGTTTATTCTTCACCGAATGAAAACGGAGGCTCGGTCATAAATGACGCTAAACCCACCCACAGTGAAGGGATGAGGAATGAATAAAAAACCTAACAGCTGATAACAGAATGGTGCCTTCTATTAAACACAGGGCCGTTGTTGACTTTTAGCTTTATTGTTGATTTTTAGATAATTTGATCCGTTTTGGAGAAAAGTTTGACAAGCTAACAGCTAGTCTGTGTGAGTTCTTAGATCAACTTCTCCCTCAGAAAACATTCATGAATCACCTGCTGCTAACTCATTCACCGCCAGCCATTTCCTGATCGCTAAAGCCCTTCGCTGCCACCGTTTTTACTGTTTTTTTAAGAGTGACAGAACATTGCGCTAGGATGATGCCGACGCCAAAACTACCAAAACAAAGCGGAGACTCGCCTCTTACATCAGGAAGAATCCGCGCGTTTCGAGCGTTATCCGTTCTTTCATAATCCGTTGTTGAATTGTGATCGGCAGAAGCTTTTCTGGTTCGCTCCTCACATTTTTTACATCAGCGGCCCAAAACGATCTCCTAACACAGGGATTCCCAAAGTGTGGTGCGCGCACCCCTGGGGGTGCGAGCTGCCGCTAGGGGGTGCGCGAGGAGAAAAGTGTAATGGCTGCGAAGCTCAGAGAAGTCTGTCATATGTCACCATTAGCATAGCCAGAAACTCATTTGTGGGTGGGCCTAAGAAAAAGTAAGTGGGCCCAATAAATGTAATTGAAAACAAGTATATTTTTGCGCGTGTGTCCTCCACATGTGCCCTAGCTTCATAATAACAATGCGCCGAGCTTCAGCACTCTGGCCTGCGCACGCCGATATGTTCCGTATTTGATCATGTTTAACGGTGTTGGAGAAATCTGAAGGTGGTGAGTCATTCTGGCAGATTGTAATTAACACCTGTCTCATGCAGGTGTTCTGACATTGTAAACCTCACACACAGAACATTGTGGATGTAACTAAATAAATCAAGAAATGATTCCCATTCAGGCTATTAACAGCGCGCTGAAGATCTGAAGTTCAGAGTGCGTCTGTCAGAGGTCAGACGCGTTCCAGCGGAACCACGGCTCACGGGTGCACATGTGAGCACATCTGGGCTGGGCAGAAGTCATTTTACAACATTGATTTAAATAGGGCCGATAACGAGACGCGGTGACTGGAGTGGCTCATGGAGCTGTGCCGCGCACACACACACACACACACACACACACACACACACACACACACACACACACACACACACACACACACACACACACACACACACACACACACAGATTCAATAAGCACGCACGCACGCACACGCACACACACACACACACACACACAGATTCAATAAGCACGCACGCTGCGCAAACCCCGGCGCGCCATCAGACTGAAGGCAGAAATGAGCGCTGCCTCCTCTGTGATAAAAACTTTTAACAACATTTTTCATTCAAGGTCAAATTAAGATATTAGTTTCTATTTTGGGATGACGTATTAAAGTCGGGTCCGCTCCAGCCAGTGACTCCGAACCTGACCACAACTCCCGTTACTGCAGCATTTGTTATTCCAGTCCGCGTGGCAGCGGATCGCAGATTCAGCCACACCATAAAACAGCAATAAGTCGGTCTGAGGCAAAAGTGAACCTCATGGCTATATCCTTTCCATATTTTCTATAGACATTTGATTACACACAAGTAGGTGACCAGTTCAGGTTTACGCAGAGCAGAAGGAAGGAGAGCGCTCTGGCCGCACAGGTTAAACGTTCCTACTTTAAGAAAACCGTTAAATTGCATTTTTATGTACTACCTGGGCTCTCTAAATATTTATTTAAAATTAAATTAAAGGAAATTGTAATGGTATCGATTGCTTTTTAATTACTATTTAAAAAATGAAAGTGATGGGGAAAAAGGTCGATCATAGTTTTTTAACCCTGTCTGTTTAGCTTGACGTCTGATATATATATATATATATATATATATATATATATATATATATATATATATATGTATATATATATATATATATATATATATATATATATATAGCCATGCCCTGATGTGGGGGCTGGGGGGTGCGTCGACATGGTTGGGACATAGAAGGGGGTGCGTGGCTAAGCAAGTTTGGGAACCCCTGTCCTAACACATGGATGTTCTGCTTCCTGATCACGTGACGTGTGACGTATGCGGATGAAGATCGGCTTTAGAGCTGAGATGTTTGTTCTCGCCGTGCGGGGGCTCGTTCCGACGCCCACACAGTAAAAACATGTAAATGACGACTTTAGTCGTCATTGGCAGTGAATGAGTTAATTATCAGTCATTACATTTAACTCATAACCAACATCGGAACAGAGAAATTACTCAAATCTACGGGTGGTGAGTGCCAATTTTATTTCTGTATTAAATAATTAAACAAAGCTGATCATTCTAGGAATTTATTACTTATAACAACAATAGCGACGATAATAATAATAATAACCAACACTAATGTTTAAATCATGTTATTTAGACGGATGCGTTTATGTGAGGTGTTGCCTAAACCAGGTGTGTCTCAGGATAAGAGTTACCTGGAGCAGACAGGTGACGTGCTCCTCCTCCAGCCGCTGCTTGGTGAGAGCCTGTTCAACATCCCAGCCCGACGCAGTGGATCCGGTCCCAAACCCGGTCCCTTTAGCCCAGTACAGCTGCTGCTCCTCACTGGTCCCCCCACTGTGACAGCTGGACATCTGCTGCTGGAAAACACAGAGATGGAAACTCAAACCGTTTCTGTTCATTGGTGAAAATCCCAAAGTTTCTTTTACTGTAAAAAGGATTTATTTTTAAAACTTTTGTTTAAAGTTGTCTTTTGCTCCGTGTTTTCCAGTTTTTTATGGTTAGATTTCCCACTTATCCCTGATGATGATGATAATCAGAGGGTGGCGCTCGTCCATCATCAGCCAGGACCGGGACACGTAATCCTGCTTGGTTCTTCCATTTGTCTGAACTCTTGTTTTGATTACTGTGAATCCTCTAACACAGGCCCGGGCCTGTATTTGACTCAAGCTCATCAAGCTCCGGGCCTTTATTGGAAGGAGGGCCAGAATTAGAGGCAGGCCTCTATTTCTATTTGAGCAAAATGAACTAATGGTTCGTTGGAGTTTTTGACAAAATTGCGCCCACATTTTCAAAGTTAAACACATTTCTTTAAACAACGGTAGTTTCTGCTTCAGCCATCTCCCCCCTCCCCCTGCGCAGCGGCCGCAAACTCACTGATGCGCCTGCAGCCTCTCGGAGTTCCTGCTGCTCTAAACATTAAAAATAATTATTTCATTTTCTGTTCCTCACTTTTTATTACCTTCAATGGTGTCTGTTTGTTGCAACCAGCAGGTACAAAAACTAACTTGTTTTTATTTGACTATTTTTCTGTCCTGTCTGTTTATTATCTTCCTGCATCTCCTCTCAATCCTAAAGAAAAACTGCTACCTGGGTTCATATATATTCACCTTATGAGTTACCTTTGAGCTGCTGTTCTAAAAGATCTACCGACCGCAAAAACAGCTGAGTGCTCGCTGCTTGGCGGCCGCATCAGTGAGGTGCGTCACCAGAGGACAAGGTGATGCGCCCCGCTCCACAGCAGCGAAACGCATCAGGCGCAAATAAAAGACAGAAAACATAAAAGGAAATGAGCCGACATGAACGATTGCGTGTTAAATTAGTTTTTGAGGTGGCGACACCTGATTTGATAATGTTACTGTGGCCGTGCTCAGGACGCAGATGTCTGGAGCGCATCAGCGATCAAGAGCTTTGCATGCGCAAGCTGGTTAAGGTTAGGATGGGGGTGAGGGGAAGGATAAATTGCAAGAGGGTAAATGACACAATTATGGCCGTTTTACGGTGGGTGTCAGTACCGACGCTCTGGCACAGCGCGTTGCCCCCCCCGACGCGCAGGAGCTTGTCACCTGCTGACAGCAGGCTGCTGTCTTTTCCGAGGACTGCATCTTGCCGGTCATTATCACGTGGCAGCGACTAGTCGATGACAGGCATAACAAGTCACTATAGAGCGGTGAAGTCGACTAGTGACTAGATCATACAACCCCTACTGCTCCCCAGAGTGTTCTGCAGCATAATCAGCACGTTCTCTTTGAACTTGATATCAAATTTTCGCCTCCTCTTCATCTCCGCACGGTTAAAGTTACCCTCACCGTCTGTCACTGGCAAATCAAAAGTGAGACGGATGACACAACCGCCCCCCGTACTTGCTTGTTACCACATTCCACCCGGCCACAATAAAATACCGGCCATTATTGACCTCCGCCGACTCAGACACCGGCCAAAATATGACACCCGGCAGTTAACTGAATACTAGGGCTGCAACAAACGATTATTTGGATAATCGATGAATCGGATGGGGTCTCGACACGATTAATCGATTAATCGGATTACATGGGGAAATTTTTAAAAACTGCTAGGGAAACGTTATTTCTCTCCTTCCTTCACTTTATTTAACACAACATTATTAGAAAACAGTTCAATAGCAGAAAAACAACATGCCATCACCTAAATTGTCTTATAAGGTGTATAGACAGAGACCCTAAGCTACATCTATCTGTGACCTAAAATGCTTGGTCCAAGTTAAACAGCTTAAGGGCAATTCACATCTGTTTTGTTTGATCTCATCTGTTGACATTTATTTTAAATGTAATTAAACATAGGCTGTGAATTAATCAAAATTGATCACTATTTCCAAAAATGACTGAAAAAATACCAAATAAAACAAAAGTAAATGAATGCCATCCTCCTTGCGATGATGCCCTGGGCAACTGCCATAAAGTCACATCAAGAAATGCTGCTGATCATTCCAATGATCCCAAATAGACTCACATTAGGCCACATGAAAGCAACTGAACCCAAAAATATATTAACCAGTATATAACTGCACTCTCACACAACACGCCTGCAGCAACAGTTAGGACTCCTCCCTCCCTTTTAAAAGCGTTTTTGCTTCTGAGGACATTGTGGTTGTAAAACCACATGCTAGTAGTCTGGCCCCGGTGTGATCAACCAGTTTCTGCGGGAATGTGACGGCGGAACCAGGGCCAGATTAACACTTTGTTGTACCCTGGGCAACAATATTCAAGGGCTCCATCATCACGACCCAAGGATCACCATAATATGGTCACATACAGAATATTTTACTGTAATATGCAGTAAATATTCTCAATACTTGAATGCCTGACAACACGTAACCCGCCCAGAGTAACCTTTGACCCACCTCATGTGGACTGACCAATGAGGAGAGGGTCTTAACTTGAGGCCCTCTCTTCATTGGTCAGTCTGCATGAGACTGACTCTCAACTGACGTTCAGTCATAGGCAGCGAAGCGTCTCTGTGCAGTGCAAAAGCCCGGGTGGACATTTTGTTTAATATAGGGTGACCATATTTCCATTTCCAAACAAGAGGACAGGGGATCTGTGCCTATGACGTCACACTATGGCAACGCCACACAAACCATGTTGGGACCCATTTTTTGTAAGAACTAAATTAATATCAGATTCTGTCAATTAAAGGGCTCTAAAACAATTCATATGTAAATAATTTGCATATTTAATGCAAAATCTCATTTTTCTGCTTTAGTGCTGCAACAAGGTTTTATTAATAATAAATTATTATACCTTTTGTTTTACTACAGCATCGGTACGCTTCGTGTGGACAGATTATTAAGGATGCTTGTTTCAGCTGTGAGATTAGACGATAGGATCAATGAAAAAATAAGTTGTCACACACTCCATGGAAACTTTCAGAGAATCCACAAATAGTGGCTTTCAAATGGTTTTGTTACTTTTTGCAAGTTTAGAAAAGCAGCAGATGAGACAGCATGTCTGATAATTTAGTTTTTCATCTGATAATATTAGAACATGTCAGTAATGTCTGAGGGGATTTTATAAACACCGTATAACTAACACTACTGGAGAGGGTATGAATTACACAGAGGCTTCTGGGGAGCCCAGTTATGGGGGGGGGGGCATTTTGCCTTGGCCCCCAAAATGTCTTGAAACGGCCCTGGGTGTGTGACTGAGTTTTGAAGGTGATCTGAATTGTATCAGATGTATAACTATGACATGTGTATAACTTATTGTTTTTTACTGGTAAAAACGTGTCGTGGAGATAAATCTACCTACATTTTACTTTTCAACACTTAGTTTTGTTTTCTTGTTTTAATTTAACTATTTTCCTGTCCTGTCTGTCTCTCATCTTCCTGCATCTCCTCTTAATTCTCCAGAAAATCTGTTGCCTGGATTCTTACCTTTTCACCTCACCAGTTACTTTTGAGCAGATCAAAGGGATCTCCTGACCGAAAAGCGCAGAGCGCGTTTTCGATGCTGCGTGAGGTGACATCACCACAGCACAGGTGATGAGCTCCGCAGTAGCGAGCTTCAGGCACAAATAAGACAGAAAATAGAGAACATGTGCGGACATGAACGATCGTGTGCTAATTATAGTTTTTTGGTTGTGCCACTTTGAGAATGGACCATGCGCTGGAAGCAGCTGCCTGGATCGCTGCGCAACAATGCGGAACCGGTTCGCAGCAGCGCAAGTCTGCCGGCTCTCCCTCGCGCTGATCTGCCGGCTCTCCCTCGCGCTGATCTGCCGGTACCGGCTCTCTCTCGCGCTGATCTGCCGGCTCTCCCTCGCGCTGATCTGCCGGCTCTCCCTCGTGCTGATCTGCGGCTCTCCCTCGTGCTGATCTGCGGCTCTCTCTCGCGCTGATCTGCGGCTCTCTCTCGCGCTGATCTGCCGGCTCTCCCTCGCGCTGATCTGCGGCTCTCCCTCACGCTGATCTGCCGGCTCTCCCTCGCGCTGATCTGCCGGCTCTCCCTCGTGCTGATCTGCGGCTCTCCCACGTGCTGATCTGACTTGCTCTGGTCTGCGCGCAACGGCAGGCGGGAAGGGGGGGGGGGGGGGGGCGCTTTTGGAAGAGTTGTGCGACACAACGAATCGATGACGCAATTCGTTGCCAACGCTTTTAGTAATCGATTTTCATCGAATTTATCGATTCGTTGTTGCAGCCCTACTGAATACAGGCCAATATTAGAGGATTTACGTTCCGAAGCCTAAAACTTCATGAGGTTTTGTCAGCTGCTGTTCAGCTCAAAAGAAATCCTCTGAATCAGAAAAAAGGAGGAGAAACCCGAGAGGAATTTAAATGGGCTCCATTCACGTCACTGTCCTCTGTCTGCTTTTCACCCTGAGGGTGTCAATAAGACGAAGGACATGTCTCCGACATCCCCCCGTTCCTCTCCAAAACTCAATTTGCTCCTTTTCTTTCAGGAATAACAATTAAGTCGTTTGTCAGGGTCTGGCTGTGCAGAGACAGGTGTAGGTGAGGTTTACAAAAGGAGCCTTGAGTAAAGGCCAGAGAGGCGGGGAGTGGTTAATGATGACTCGCTTATCCTTTGGTTTCTTTGTCAGGGCTGGCAGCAGACCTGAGGCCAGGAGCCCAACAGGAGTCTGCAGCTTTACTTTTACCGTTTAAACCTTCTGGTAATGTTTAAAAATGATCATTAGAGGAAATGAATGAGGAAAGTGGACTAGTTTACTACAGAAGATGCCAGAAGCAGGTGATACCTGGTTGCAGGTAATGGAGACTTTACTGATAAATATGGCAAACACTGGTCAATGACCTCCTCCCACCTCTGAGACGCTGTTGGTGGCATTGGGGTTGCGGGGGGCGTGGTGGCTGAGCGCCGACAGACAGGCCAGGATGAGGTGGATGGCTCCGATCTCCAGAGCCATGCGACGCAGCAGCACGCCGTCATCTGTGGTGAGAGGAGTGCTGCTGAACAAAGCTCGGAGGACGTGGAACGGCAGCGTGGGCAGGACGTTGGCTGATGGAGACTGCAGAATGTGACCTAGGAGAACATCCAAAGACACGTTTTCATTTTGCTATCAGTTGTGGATTCTTAATCAGACTAAATTCAGGGTAAACTTCATCCTTAATGAACAGACTTGGTAATCAGGTCATCTACACATATAAGTGAGATGTGGGTCTTTCTAAAACTCCTCCAGAGAAGAGCAGCGTGGTGTTTTCAACTTACTGCCCTCTCCGTCGTCCGTCACACCCAGCACCAGGCGCAGCAGACACTGGGCGTGCTTCCTCTCCTTCAGCAGCACCTCAGCATACCCCGGCAGGCGAAGGAAGAGGCCGAAAGCAGCCAGCGAGTGGGCAGGGATGGGAGACATGGTCTGCACTGAGGAGGAGGACGAGGGAGAGGACTGGGACTGCTGCTTGTTGACAGGAGGTGGCTCGGCAGCAACAGACTCTGGAGCCTCGTACACCAGCTCGCCCGACTGCTCGATGGTGACCCACTCAAACTGGTCGCTGTCCTTGGGCTTCTCCTGCGTGGCAGAGGGAACCACGGGAGCACTGACCTGTGAACAGCCCGGAGAATTAAAACCGCTCTGAGCCGAGGACAGCAGCAATCTGAGGCTGAAGGTCACCTGCTGAATGACGTCGGGGTAGAGCATCGGCAGCCTCTCTGCAATGAGGGCCAGACCGCCCATCCCAGCAAAGACCTGCAGCGGAGACTGGATTGGACTCGTCTCAAGCAGGGACTCGTCTGTGGCGGCCTCCAGACATTCATCACCGGCCGCCATGGGTTCGTCCTCAGGACAGCTGTTCAGCAAGTCACAGTGGTCGACTGCAACAAGAGCAGCAGGACATGAGCAGGGAAAAGCTCGGCCTTTGGCTCAGAACAACGAGAATCCAAACCAGAGAACGAGACTTTCAGCTTAAAGTTCGATCATTTACAGAATAAAGTTTTTAAATCAGCACAGAAACATTTATTTGTCTTCATGTGGTTTATAAACTCTTCATACTGCAAACTAACAGCCAGTAAAGTGTTAGAACATCAATGCTGGATCATAATGGAAGGACGGCAGGTCACTGCGGAGACGACCGTGCTGATGTCATCACAGCACCGAGTTCTGATCCGTGAGTCTGCAGAACCAAAAGGCTAAATATACCCAGGCTGCAGCCCGGGAAGGTCGACGGTTCCGAGTCCATCCCGACCAAATGTCCTTCATTCCATCATCCGACTCAGTGGATCCGACTATCAGACATCCCGTTGGCTCAGGCCCGGCAGGAACAGAACCCAGGGTCCAAATGCTTTCATTCACTGAAGGTTAACCAACTAGTTAACCAACTAATCTCAAAGTTATCAGACATCAAAGCTTCTCTTTCAACTGCACCTAAAAGCAGGCGATGCGAGTCGAGTCCCTGAATGTGATTAAATGGATCAGAACCGGCTCAAACGAGGCATTTGAACGTTATTACATTAATATCATCCTTATGGACTCTTTAGTACCTTTCTCGGTGCGAAGCCTCTTGAAGGAGTCCGTCTTGGACAGGCCCGGGTCGGAGATGACCTTGGATCCCAGTTTGACCGTCAGGTTGATGGACTGGTAGCCCTGTGGCAGCTTGCGGTCGTACAGGAGCGTCAGCAGTTGAGCCAGGGTCATCTCGGGGGGGAGGGGCTGACCTGGAGAGGAAAACCGCGGAGTCAGGAATGAGCTCTGGCCACTTCCAGTTACACATCCGTGTCTGCACACGGTACCTGGGAGCAGCTTGTGATAGAGGTGGAAGACGGGAACGCTGATGGTCTTCGCCGAGGGGTCCACGCCTGACGAAGCCGTCAGCTTGTCACTCATGACGCGTCCCCTTCTTGACGGGGGTCGGGGTGGTGTTGAAAGAGCTCGTTTGGACTGGGACTTCAGACCTGAGGGCAAAAATGAATGGAGGCGCATTCACGTCTCTGACTGCAGAACAAACGTTTTGTTTCTGATAAATGACCAAGAAGGGGAGTTTCCCACCAATTTCTACAGGACTGATATGCTAACAGCTAGTTAGCTGTTAGCTATCTACACCAAAGAGATGGCTGCCATCTTAAAATGGACTCCAACTCCTTAACCCCACCATAGTTTAAATTGGTACTGTTCCAAAGGGATTGTCAGGACTGGGTTTTATTCGAGTACCTGTGGCGACAACAACACTGTAGTTGTCCTGGAAACCACTGTCTGCTTTCATCTTCTCCTTCTCCTCATGGTTCTTCTTCTCCTTGTCCTCCTTCTGCTCACTGATCAGCTTAGCGGTGATGCTGGGCGTGTCTGACAGAAAACCAGAAACACGTACATAACAGTCTCACCACCTCACACGTGATCCTTTACTAGCGGCGGTGCATCAGGTTTTCCATCAGCTGTTCAAGGTCTCCAGAGGGGAGCTATTAATCAGCATCACAGCCTGCTACAAACCAATAGGAAGGACTGCAGCTCACGGCATCGCCACAGCGACCTCCATGACATCAGGGCAATAATAAAACCTGCAGCTTTAAGGGGTCAAAGACGTATTCATGGTTCATAATTCATCGACTCTTAGCACGAAGCATCCGCCGGCCTTCATCAGGAGCTTACAGAAACATTAACGCAAAAACCCGTTAGTCCTAAATAAAGTTTACATCCAGTCATCAAAACAACAAGCCCGAGATCTTAGGTCTGTCGACCAGCCGGTCCAGGTCCTGGATCGGGTGGAGGCTCAGACGAGATCCAGCCTTTGCTGCTGATCCTGGAAACGTTCGTCTTTTCCACTCAGCTTTTGACTAGCGCAAGTTTGATTTTTACCTTGATGTGTTGCTTTTTCCATCTTTACCTTGGCTTTGTTTAAATAATTCACCATATTCCTTATGAATGCATTTAAAATCGTTTGTGCTCAGCGTTTCAGTGGGTGTTAGCCAACCACACCCGTTACACGCTGCACCTGTAAGCTAGCATCACACACCTGAAACGCGGTCCAGGACTTCAGCCAGTGAGGTGGAGATGGGCAGGTGGAGGGTGCGGTACTTGTGGCCCGCGCCGTACATGGGGTGCTGGATCATGTGACTGGTGGCGTTTATGCGTCCTTTATACAACTGGAAAAAAAAACAGCCGTGATCAGGAGGACAGGTGAAGGATAGCGAGCTGAACAAGCAGCTGTTTTACAGTTAGCTTCACTTCTAACTCACCAGAACACCAACATTCACACGTTTAACCCAAACCACAGATTCATTCATTTATTAGAATTTACTCAGTTTTAAAAAAATGTGGAATGTTGTAATTATTTCTGACGGGTCAGGCTGAACATGAAAATAGTCTCCTACACCTACCTCCTGCAGTAGCTTCTGATAGAAAACAGACGGTGAAACTCTAGGATTAGAAAATCCTGACAGATCTACATCACACCGTCACTGAACGCCCAGAGCACATCAGCTGCAAAGCAAATCACTCCTCCTCTGTTCACATCAGGCGAGAATTTTCAACGAGCTTTTCTGCTCACACCCCACCCCGTGCCCTTGCTGTGCATGCAAGCGTGCGTGTGCGTGTGTGTGTAACCAGTTTTCCCTGCTTGATAGAAACTGCGCTGATCCTGCTGCTGTTTTAGTTCCTTTCTAAATGGTTAAATAACCAAGTGCTTGTGGTAGTGTACAATACTATTGTGTACTTACCTTTTAATTAAACATATTTGTTTGTATTCACATTTATTAAATCCATCTTTTGCTGTAAAAACTGCATAAAAAATTAAGGAAACGCTGTGTTTGTCCGCAGGTGTGTGTGTGTGTTTGTTCATTTTCAACTCTCTAGTCTGTTTAGAAACACAAAAATGATCACATTAATCAATTGCGGTGTTTTATTTTGAAAATTTTCTTTTCTTTTGTTAAATTTACTGGCCTGCCTCTTCTGCTTTGTTTAGACTTCCTGCTAGGATTGACGCAGCTCACGAAAAAATGAGAGTTCACGCCAAAACAATAGCTGCACAATGCGAGCCTTAGTGGCGCCTCGCAGCTGATGTGACTGAGAGCGTAGGTTAACAAGGTCGCTGATTAGAAGCGCTCGTCGTTCCACGGCGCTTCATCGCGCTTCCGTGTCTGGTGTGTTCCAGGCGTAACATTCATGGACTCACCCATCTTGGCTCATGACGGGGAAGGCTGTTGTTGGTTTAGTCCAGGAAACAGCAGAACGTCTCTGCTAGTAGAAGCTAACTGCTAGCACTAGCAACTCCACCTCATAGCAGAACTCCTCCAGACTTGTGTCATTTGTGGAGATACAGCATCAACGTTGCAGAACAAACAGAGTAAGTGGTGGAGTTGTGTCGCTCTTAGCCAATCAGAGGAGAGATGACCGAATATCAGGTCCTGCCATCTGAAGCAACTTTCTCCTCTGGCTGAATACATCTAATGATTTTTGGTGTTGTTCTGAATCGTTTTCTACTTACAGTACCGGCCAAAGTTCTGGACACACCTTCTCGTTCAGCGTTTCCTTTACATTCATGACCATGACCATTTACAAAGGGCCAACACCTCTGGGAACTCCTTCAAAACGGTTGGAAAACCATCTCTGGTGACTTCCTCTGGAAGCTCATCAAGAGAATGCCAAGAAAGCAGTA
Organism: Nothobranchius furzeri; assembly: GCF_043380555.1. Classification (NCBI taxonomy): domain Eukaryota; kingdom Metazoa; phylum Chordata; class Actinopteri; order Cyprinodontiformes; family Nothobranchiidae; genus Nothobranchius; species Nothobranchius furzeri. The sequence goes on along the minus strand of NC_091752.1, from coordinate 9,656,888 downwards.
ATCAGAGCAAAGGGTGGCTATTTGAAGAAAATAGAAATAAAACATGTTTCCAGATGTTTCACCTGTTTTGGTTAAGTACATAACTCCTCATGTGTTCATTCATAGTTTTGCTGCCTTCAGTGAGAATCTCCCAATGGTCATGGTCATGAAGATAAAGACAACACATTGGATGAGAAGGTGTGTCCAAACCTTTGGCCGGTACTGTAAATAACAATAACTGTACAAGAATACATTTTCTGCATCGTAGTGAAAAGTTGCTTCACATTTAGAACTAGATCGTTTGTTTATTCTGTTTCAGCACCAACCTGGTGCCCGTGGTTAAAGGTCATTAGAAAGTCACAGATCTGTCTGAAGGACTCGATGTGATGGAGGAAACAGATTCATGTGACCATGCTGCCCCCTTCTGGTCAAAGCCCTACAAAACACCAATCACACTCAGTCAAAGCAACAGCTGTTCTAGAAGCTGGGGGGGGGGGGTACCAACCGGACAGGGAGACTGGAGGAAGACTGTGACCTTCTCATCCTCCAGCATCAGCTGCAGAAAAAGCCTTCGAATGAATCCTGAGATGTTCCTGGAGACGGGGACGTTCCCCCGCTGAGGAGCGGACTGGAAGAGTTCACAGAGAACCTGCAGCCAGAAAGGAAACTCAGCAAAATAATGACGGGAATCTTCAGTGTTAAAACCTTTGGTTAGACCCTGATTTATGTTCCAGAACCAGAACCCCCCCATTTTGTTAAAATATAAATGAACAGCTCCGACTTGGGAACTGACCTGAGCCATGAGCCGCTGGTTGTTAGGATGACATGAGATGCACTGGAGGAAAAAGGCCACGGTGGTGTTCTCCAGAGCCGTCCTCTGCTGTGTGGTCAGGCCTCCCGTGTCTCCTGAAGACAGCAGGGAGAAGCGGGAGCCTGAAGGCTGGCTCTGGGGGGGAGGGGGGCCGGCAGCAGATCCGGCTCCCGGTGGCTGACCGGCGTTTGAACCAGCACTGGTGCTGGCGCTGGAGTGGCAAAGCAGGAAGAGCAGCGCCGTCCACAGAGGGTACACCTCCGGTCCTCCCAGCCAGTCCTTCATCATGTGACTGTTTCCGACCTCAGTGAGGAACTGGAGAACCGGAGCAGCCAGCTCTGCAGCCAGAGGACGGTGGCTCTGGGAGGAGGGCGAGTGGTAGTGGTGGTGCCGCCTCTCGGCCTGGGCGGCAGGCAGAGGAAGGTCGGCGCTGACCAGGAGGCCAACGCAGAACTGAACCAGGCTTCGGACCAGCAGGGAGGGCAGGCCCGAGTCCAGTAGCTGCTCTATCGCCCCGGGAGACTGGGAAGCGGCAGCCAGGGTGGTCAGCTGAGACTCTGACAGATTAACCGGAGGTCTGGCATGCTTGGAGTCATCTGTGAGTCCTGCAGCATTAGCGTTGGCATCATGCTGCTTTTTGCCATCGTCCGTCATGGCGAGGCGGCGCTGCTGTGCTTGAGAGTGCGTGGCGCTGGGCGCAGAGACGATCCCCATCCAGGACATGAGCAGAGCGAAGTAGCTGGGGTGGATGTGACACATGGAACACAACAAGCTGTCCACAGCCTTCTTCAGGACGATGTTACACGGCAGAGACATGGACCAGCTGTACAGCAGCCTGGAGAAAACAGCAGAATCAGTACACAAGACAGAACGGAATTATGGGTATTCAGCTCCAATGAGGCACGACTGACTCAAAGAGGTCTCTGTTGAGGAGACCCGGGAGGTCGTAGTCCACAGGCAGCTCGTAGCTGTGCCACAAGATGGCCGCCACGCAGTGGAGGTGGGATGGGGACGGCATCAGGAGGCCATACTCCCTCGAGGAGGAAGAGGAGGAGCCAGCACCGGCGTATCCCATCGGGACACTCAGTTTATGGGCCGCCACTCGAGAGGAGTCATGGACCCACTGCAGGAGAGCCTGGATCCTGGAAGGTCAAAGGTCAGAACGAGCATGAAGAACCTCCTCACAGTGTCGATGTCAGAGCCGCTCCTCCCTTTATTATGAATAAATGCTAAAACCCGGGGCTCTCCGTACCGATCTTTGGTCCCAGGATCCTGTGTGGTCCCCAGCTGGTACAGGATGTCGATGGTGGAGTCGGAGGAGAGGCCGTTCAGTCTCCCAAACAGCAAAGGACTGTTCAAGTCTTAGAGACAAAAACAAAGATTAATACAAGTCAAAACAGGTCCTTTTCCTCTGGACCTGGGATTCCTCCCAGTCCCAGCTTAACCTGGATGTTTGTTACCGGTCCGAGGATAATCGTTTGGTGGTGTAACGAAACGACGAAGAGTAACGGATAAAACACTAAATACAATAATCGCTGATGAATAAAATAAACAGTAACCAGGTGTAACCATCGTTTTGCTGCTAACCAATCAGAGTCCACCGCACCGGAGTCGACTTTACACCACAAAAAGAAACTAGTTATCTACGGGGCTTAGAGAAGACAGAGAGGAAACACAAGACGTCGCCTACTGAGCAGCTGTTAAGAGACAGGTTTCTGGCACGTTTGTGGTCCAGTCGGGTCCAGGTCTGAGACGTTTGGGGTCTAGTCGGGTCCAGGTCTGATGCTTTTGGCGTCTAGTCGGGTCTCTGGGGCGTTTGGGGTCTAGTCGAGTTCAGGTCTAATGCGTTTGGGGTCTAGTCAGGTCCAGGTCTGGCACGTTTGGGGTCCAGTCGGGTACAGGTCTGGCACGTTTGGGGTCCAGTCGGGTACAGGTCTGGCACGTTTGGGGTCCAGTCGGGTACAGGTCTGGCACGTTTGGGGTCCAGTCGGGTACAGGTCTGGCACGTTTGGGGTCTAGTTGGGTCCAGGTCTGATGCTTTTGGGGTCTAGTCGGGTGTCTGGGGCGTTTGGGCTGTAGTCCGGTCCAGGTCTGATGCGTTTGGGGTCTAGTTGGGTCCAGGTCTGATGCGTTTGGGGTCCAGCCGGGTACAGGTCTGGCACGTTTGGGGTCTAGTCGGATTCAGGTCTGATGCATTTGGGGTCTAGTCAGCTCTCTGGTGCATTTGGGGGCTAGTCGGGTCCAGGTCTGGCGCGTTTGGGGTCTAGTCAGCTCTCTGGTGCTTTTGGGATCTAGTTGGGTCCAGGTGTGGCACTTTTGGGGTCTAGTCGGCTCTCAGATGCATTTGGGGTCTAGTCTGGTCCAGGTCTGATGCGTTTGGGGTCTAGTCGGCTCTCTGGTGCATTTAGAGTCTAGTAGGGTCCAGGTCTGATGCGTTTGGGGTCTAGTCAGGTCCAGGTCTGGTGCATTTAGGGTCTAGTCAGCTCTCTGGAGCATTTGGGGTCTAGTCAGGTCCAAGTCTGGTGCATTTAGGGTCTAGTCAGCTCTCTGGAGCATTTGGGGTCTAATCAGGTCCAAGTCTGGCGCGTTTGGGGACTAGTCAGCTCTCTGGTGCTTTTGGGGTCTAGTCAGGTCCAGGTCTGGTGCGTTTAGGGTCTAGTAGGGTCCAGGTCTGATGCGTTTAGGGTCTAGTAGGGTCCAGGTCTGATGCGTTTGGGGTCTAGTCGGGTCCAGGTCTGATGCGTTTCGGGTCTAGTCGGGTCCAGGTCTGGTGCATTTAGGGTCTAGTCGGCTCTCTGGAGCATTTGGGGTCTAGTCGGGTCCAGGTCTTGCGCATTTGGGATTTAGTCGGGTCCAGGTCTGGCACGTTTGGGGTCTAGTCGGGTCCAGGTCTGGCGCGTTTGGGGTCTAGTCGGGTCCAGGTCTGGCGAGTTTGGGGTCTAGTCGCCTCTCTGGTGCGTTTAGGGTCTAGTAGGGTCCAGGTCTGATGCGTTTCGGGTCTAGTCGGGTCCAGGTCTGGTGCGTTTGGGGTCTAGTCGGCTCTCTGCTGCATTTGGGATCTAGGCGGGTCTAGGTCTTGCGCATTTGGGATTTAGTCGGGTCCAGGTCTGGCACGTTTGGGGTCTAGTCGGGTCCAGGTCTGGCGCGTTTGGGGTCTAGTCGGGTCCAGGTCTGGTGCATTTGGGGTCTAGTCGGGTCCAAGTCTGGCACATTTGGGGTCTAGCTGGGTCTCTGGTGCATTTGGGGTCTAGTCGGCTCTCTGGTGCATTTGAGGTCTAGTCGGGTCCAAGTCTGGCGCATTTGGGGTCTAGTCGGGTCCAAGTCTGGCGCGTTTGGAGTCTAGTTGGCTCTCTGGTGCATTTGGGGTCTAGTCGGGTCCAAGTCTGGCGCGTTTGGAGTCTAGTTGGCTCTCTGGTGCATTTGGGGTCTAGTCGGGTCCCTGGTGCATTTGGGGTCTAGTCGGGTCTCTGGTGCATTTGGGGTCTAGTCGGCTCTCTGGTGCATTTGGGGTCTAATCGGTTCCAGGTCTGATGCGTTTGGGGTCTAGTCGGGTTCAGGTCTGATGCGTCGCTGTGTGTGACTCACTAGCCGGGTCGGTACCAGAAGCAGCACAGTTCCTCAGCAGAATGTCGATGAGTTTCAGGCCAATCCTTGTGGACTGAAGGCCGATCTTAACCAGCACAGCCTCGATGTTGGGGGAATGCATGCCACAGTACGGTGACATGAGCAGTGCAGCGCAGGTCTGCAGCAGGTTGGCTGTGGGGGCAGCAGAGCTGGCCATCATGGCCTCAAGGTCACCGACGTGGGTGAGGCAGTGGTGGAGGAGACGAAGCCACCCGATGCTGCAGGAGGAGGAGGAGGAGGTCAAACACCAGCCATACCTTTCAGACAATCAGGAAGCAGCTTGGGTACCTGGTTTTGGAAACTTGGTCCTCAGAGGGCAGGAAAGGGTTGTTGACGGTTGCAGACGAGGTGTTCCCAAACGCCGTCAGACCCAGGAGTTTGATCTGAGAGAGACCCAGAGTGCTGGCATCTCTAGGGCGATGCAGCCTCAGGCAGACAGCAGACGCCACCTCCGCTTTCACCAGCTGGATCTTTATGTACGTTAAGCCGCTGGTGATGACAGGCGTGGAGAGCGGCAGCATGTTCACTCCATCTGCGCTGATCTCCACCGACACAGAGGACGGACAGGCTGGCGGGCAGCAGGAAGGAAATGTGGTCAAACGTATCAGAAATAGAGAAGCTTTTATCTCAGAGACAAAAGCACAAAGCTTCTAACCAGAGCTACTTACTGGCTAGAGAAGCCAGGTGAGGCTGGATGTGGACTTCCTTCAGCAGCACCGCGGCTGGAAGGTGGATGGTGAGGTCACACCATGCCTCCTCTGGCAAGAAGATATAGGACCAGGCTGCTGAGCGGGCACGGCGATGAGGGGGAGTGGCCTGGAGGAGAACCTCTGCTGGCTGTGCCGTGGGGCTGCTGGAGGTGATGGTACCTGAGGAGGAACAACACTGATTAGAGGAGGTTGCAGACTCTAAAGAAGCTTCACAAGATCCTAAAAGCACCTAAAGGAGCAAAGTTATGGAGTCCTTCTGCATTGTCCGGTTCTGACGTCATCACTCTGGATTTAGGACTCCCGTCTGCCGTCTTTCCAGGACCTGAATCCAAGAACTTCATGATGGTGGACACCATACTCCGTGCTGTGTTTACAATGGCTCTGGTACTTGTCACCATGTTGTTACAAATCAACTGCACACCACCTGAGTAGGGACAACAAGAAACGACCATTATCCTCCAGGAGGAGGCAACAATCCCACACCACCCATCATCTGATCCTGATTCAAACTAAACCAACAAGCTGTTCAGTTATCATCATCTGAAGCTCCCCATGAGAGAAACAGCAGCTTACAGCATCAGAGACACGGCATGTTTTGTTCACCCACCCATGTCATGGAAGGCCTTCAGGGCCTCGCTGGTGTCCAACACTCGGAGGATGAACCACAGGAGCGGCTCCGACAGCTGGCAGGTAGAAAGAGACCCCTGAAGGTCAGAGTAACAGAGCCGACATCAGTCTGAGAAACAACGTTTCTGCTGAAGGTGAGGGAAGCAGGCATTTACCTGTCGACCCATGTAACCACAGGCCATGTATGTGAGGATAGGCTGCAGCATGACCTGCACCGAGCTGGCCCGCTTACTCAGAGTCGTGAGGATGGTGAAGAGGCCGTCCCCCACGGAGATGGCATCCAGACCACCATGGAAGTTCTCATGTTTGGTGAGGTGGAGACCGCTAGCTCCTGGAAAGCAGACACGTGTGTTAGCATGTAGAGACTTCCCCACCTGACAAGGACCTTCTTTAGGTCAGGTTAATCAGCTGATAAATCTCTACACATCTCACCAATGATCATAGCCATGGCACTGCTGTTGCACTGACCCAAAGCTGATAAGATCTGGCTCATGATCTGCTGATTGGCCAGCACCAGGTCAGCCACACCCGCAGCAGGACCATGACTGGAGGTGGATCCACCAGCAATGCCCTCTTTGCTGCCGCAGACCTTCTCCTCGTCCGACACGCTGCTATCAGCCGCTCCGCTGCCGACCGGCGGCAGACGTCCGCTGAACTCCCGGTCTCCGGACAGAGGCAGCTGCACCAGCACGTTCACCAGCTTCAGGAGGTTGAACATCAGCTGGTCACGGGTGGTTTCTCCACAGACGGCTTTTGCATCTCCTGGACGAATTATGTTTGCAAACAGACCCCCAAAGCAGGCCCGAGCGCCCACCGAGCTGTCTGAGCCGCTACGGGAAACCACTTTATCTGAACAGGTGATGTAGTGGTGAACCAGGAAGGTAATGGACTCGATGACGGAGGAGATAGTCGCCACTGACACCACCTCAAAGTTCTGCTCTAGAGTGAACTCAAGCAGTTTCACCTGGGCGTCCAGCGGACCCTGGCCTGACTGGAACGGACCTCTGATGGATCAGAATCAATCATTAGTCCTCTCATCGAGCCCTGCTGTCCAGCTGCTAAAAGCTCCAGTATGAGACCTCACCTCTCCGTAGACAGGATGTGCATGAGTTTGAGCAGAAACTCGCTGAACATCTGGGGACAGGTGGAGGACAGGTGGACCTGCAGGCGGGTGAGGAACTCATGCATGGCCTGGGTGGCTGTGGGTCCCACCTGGGAGCTGTGCTGGCTCATACCGTTGGTGTTGCTGCTGGACAGGAAGCGCACCAGCACATGGAGCAGGTTGGAGTCGGACACCATCTGCTGGGCGGAGCTTTCCTGAGAACTCATCCCGCTGCTGGATGCTGCAAGTTCAAAACAGGTTTCATACGAGTCCCTCCACATCACAACAACCGAAGGACACGATTAGGGTTATTAATCTGGACTTCCAAGAAAAATCTGGCAAATGTTTTCTTCTGCAGGAGCTTTCGGCGTTCAGGTAGATGCCCTCACAGGTACCAACTAGGGTTACTACTCACTAGCCTATACTAACTGGGGTTCTGACTGGGATCTAAAGTCGCATCCATCCTTACCACACGCTGGCATGTTGGTCATCAGAGTAAGGGAGTGCAGCACCAGACACCACGCCCTTAAGGAGGTGTTGGGGTACCACGCCAGCACAGACAGGAAACTGCTGATGGATGCTGAACCAGACACACACAGGAATGAGAACTACAGGAAGCACCTGACGGAGTGACCAGACACTCGTCAGAAGCTCCTACCCTGGTTGAGCGGGATGGTCGGCACTCGGCTAGCGTTGAACAGAAAGATCTCCGAGCCGCTCTCCTCGCTGCCGCCAGAACAGGTGTTGAGGCTGAGCGTCAGCCACAGCTGCAGCAGCGACTCCAGCTGGGAGAACAGGAAATGTTACTATAGCTCACCTGGTCAACGTTAACAAGCATACCGATATTTTTATGCTTATTCAGGGCTGCCGTCTCCAATAGCTCCAGCAGGACTTAATGAGCACCGGTCTACAGGAGCGCTATGGTTGGAGCCCGGGTGAGGTGGAGCAGACCTGGACATGATGGACCTGCAGCATGGAGAACAGCTTGTTGAAGCAGGCACTCAGAATGGGGATTGAGGAGGGCTGGCCCATCAGGCTGCCAACGGGAGGAGAGCCTCCCCCGTGGAGAGCTCGGAGCAGCGAGTCGTCGGTCCCGTTAGAGGGCTGGCTGACTGGAAACCACAGAACGAGATGAGTCATTATTCTGGAGAGCAGTGCCACAGAAGCAGCTGGGAGCTTAATTCCACCAAAACACATTTTCTGCCGCTGCTCTGAATCAGTGAATAGTGACGTTTATGATAAACCACAGCAGGAGGGGGGAGTTTGGGTAAAAAGCCATTTCCTAACAGGAACCAGCGCTCCCTACAGGCAGCACCTCACCAGTGGACGTAGTAGAACCGAGTGCCTGCAGGATGGAGTCGGCCTGGAGAGTCGCCATCATCTTGAGCATCAGCTCAGCTTGCTGCTCCAGGCCCACTTCCAGTCGGGCGTCCAGCGCTGTGAAACACAGGAAAGGAGTCAGATCTGGTGAGCAGCGTCAGAAACATCAGCTAAAGGCAGATGTTCTCACCCTGAGACACGGACACAGACAGACTCTGAGAGCCAGGCTTCTCCACAGCGACAGACGGTTTGGAAACTGGAATTCCGACACCTCCGATGTAAGGGTTGTATCCGTACGTGCCGTAGTCTGCTCCCCAGTAGTCGTACCAGGTGCTGCTGATAGGCTGGAAAACAACACCAGGTCTGATTTATCACCAAAAGCTTTCCTTTCTACATTATTTTACTGAAAGTAGAACTGTAACCTCCATCCCTTACGGTGTTTACATCCGTTTCTGTTCAACACAGTATTTCAACTGAGATTATTACAATCTGTTCAGAGGAATTCCCAGTTTTCCCAATTCAACTCCTAAAAGTGGGAACTGTCATGTTAATGCCACGAAAACAATGAGCCATAATATTATGACCTTCCTTTGCCAACAGAAGGTGGGATGTGGGATCTGGCTCTGGAAGAGGAAAAGTGAGCTCCCACCTACAACCACGGCATCCCGAAGTGGGCTTCCATAAGATCTGGAGAACCTGGAAGCCAGATCGGCATCTGAACATGTTTGGATAGAGGTGTTTCACTCAGGAACCGCTTCAAGCAGCTGCACGTTTAGGTCCAGATGAACCACAGGACTGAAGGTTTGAGCTTCACGCTCCCCTCGCCAGCTCATCATCTTCCCACAATGCACCCTGACACAGAACCACCCACATAACCCACACACCTTCTCCGGATAACTCCAGAGGTGGACACAGACCAGTGTGGACACCCTGACTCAAACTAGGACACCTCATGTCTTCTGACATCTTCCCATTAGAACCTAAGTCACTTCTAGATGCCTCAGAGAAGCATGTCTGCCCATGAAGCTACAAGGTCTTGATCAAGAGGTCCAGGATCAGCTAACCTTAAACACTTTGGCGGCGAGCGGATCTTTCTCCAAATCGATATCTAAAGGATCGATGTCCACGTCCATCAGGTCCTGAAGCAGGTCAAAGTCCAAGTCTTTATCTTTTTCTAAAGACGACAGAGGCGGAGCACCTGTGGAGGACAAAACCAGGTTTATGTTGCTTAGCAACAAACTCCCAACTTCAAACATCTGTAACGCACACTGGGAACACTGGATTATGGGTAAAAACATCAAATATTGAACATCCAGAGACTATAGACACCGATTTCCATCAGCAGGTGGCAGAGTTGAGCTGTTTAGTGTTTGTTTCCATAATTATTTAGTTAAAACAATAAAAAAGTTTTCAGATGGCTTCAAACACATTTAGACAACGTCTGATTCTATTTGACGGAGGAGCAACAACGCTGCTGCTATAAAAGCAAAGAAGAGCGACCGGAGCCAGGATGTTCAGACCCAAGTCTTTGGGAATAAAACGTGTTTATTATGGTCTCTAAAGACAGAATGGTGAAATATCACCAGCACCAAAGACTGAAACCAAATATGTGCGCTTCGTATGCCAGCAGTGTGTTCTGCCACTTTGATTCTGCAGATTTCTTAACCACCACAAGACGAGTGTGATTTTGTCCTTTAGGAGTGGACCTGCACGTTATCTGGATGTTAAGATAAGAGAGTGAGAGACCAAATCAGACACCAAAACCACCAGAGACAGAACATGACATGATCCAGCAACACGTCTCTCCTGATTCATGCAAATTGAATAAAAACTTGCTGAAGTCTTGAGTTTGACAACCTCAGACCACATTTTACATTTAAAGTATCTTTCCAAAGTTTTCCCCTTTTCAGAAACGATGTATGATTTTTCAGATATCTGTAAAAGTGATGATCTCATCATGTACTGTGATAAAATGTAAGTGATACGTCTTTATTGTTGCTAAGCACGCCCCCCGCCCCGCTGAGCTCTGTGCAATAGGAAACTGAGCGCCAACCAGAACTAACCAAAAGCGTCAGACTACCGCTTACGAGGTTTAAATGTAAGGAAAACCTCGGCTGATGCAGAGTTGATGAACTTTTCACGGACAAGTAAGTCTCTAAAATAAAAACATATGAGAACACAACATGACACGGGAATAATACTCGTAAAAAAACAACGTTTTAGCTGTTTGTCGCTACAGAAGCACATTTATAAACAGAAACGTGACGTCGCCATCTTAAACAAACTCAAGAAATGATTTGTGTGATATGCTTGTCAGCCACTAGATGGCGCCATCGGATAAGAGAAATCCTCCAAAAAGAGACGAATGAAAGTGGAGAAAACACCCAAAGGTTCTGCATCCGCGGGTCGAATCAAACTAAAGCAGCAAGGATACAGGCAGAGATTATTATTCAGAATAAAAACTTAAGTTTTGCACGTTTAGCTGAACAAAAGCGCAGAAATGAAACCAAAAAGGTTTTTTGTACTGTTCTGACACAACGTGAGTTTCTATCAGCTGTGTGGAAAAGGAAGCGGTCTTCCCACGCACTTAGGAACACTGAGGAGCTCCCTGTAGTACCTGCGATTATATCAGGCACCAGATCGATGCTCTCCAACAGCGGGATGGTGGATGGCTGGACCAGCGAGTCGTCGGAATCTGCTGCAGCCGAGGACGATGACGCTCCGACCTCGTCACCTACGACCACCACCTCATCCATGGCGTCCAGAGAGCTCGGAGTCAGCAGCTCACCTGAAACAGCCACAGGGTTTGTGCTAGAGTTTAATCTGGTCTTATTAACAAACGCAGAATTGAATAAAATTAGATAAAATAAATATCACAGCCTCAGGCGGAGGTTTAGAGGAGCTTCAGAAGTAGAAAACAAACACTCCCCTCCTAAAAAACTACAATAAAAAGTTATCAAACACACCTGCCAGGATGTCCTGCAGCATACAGGTGAGGGAGTACTGTGCCCAAGCTCCCCCCCAGGAGATGTCTCCACGATTAAAGTCCGTCCCCACCAGCAGCAGCAGGAGGCGCTCCAGCTGCTGCTCAGACACCGCCTCACACAGGTGGATTGTGGGTCGTGTTGCGTTGGCGATCCTAGCGAGCACCTGGATGTGGAGAAGAATGATGAGTGTGTTTCTGTCGGTGCGTTTGATCTGTTCCAGACAGCGAGTACCTTGCAGACAAAAAGCAGCAGATCGGCGTGGCAGGTGAAGTCCATGGAGAGCAGGAAGAGGGCGAGCTTCTGCACCACAGAGATGCAGCGTTCGTGGCAAAGGGTGAAGGGCAAAGGCTCCACTTCTGGGGCTTCTTTGGCTGTTGTGGACTCGGCATCCAACGTGGAGCGAGGCCATTCGGCGGTCCGCCGCAGACGGATCAGGTCTTTAAAGTGCTGCGGAGGACCAGAAGGCTTCAGGACGCTGAACAAGAGCAGCATCTCACCACAGTTTACAGCCTGAAACTCTGCACTCTTCTCTTTGAGCGAAGACTTTAAAACCAACTCCTGGGCTGAGCGAGGCTCCCAGAAGAGTACAGATCTCCAGACCATAAACCTCAAGAGTCGAGAGGAGTGCGTGGCGTGGGGCTCACCTTGGACGTGGCTTGCTTGAGTTTGGCCTGTTCCACCAGCAGTTTGTAGGAAGAGCCTTTGTTACTCTGGATCTTCTCCTTCTCGATCTGCTCAACCAAAGCTTTCTGTTTTGCTTTCAATAGATTTAACTGCTACGATAAAAAAGGCACTATTAAAATATAAACACTAGAAACACATTTCAGGCTAATCTGCTGTCTGAGAATCTCAAACACAAGTCGCCGGACACGTTTGATGAGTTATTCAGAATCATTGATTAATAGACCAGATGGGGGGGGGCGGGGTTGGGCTGAGTGACATTTACCTGCTTGTGGTGGACGAGCTGCTTGCGGAGCTTGCGTGAGTAGAGCCGGTCCAGGCTGCTGCTGCCTTTAGCGGACCTGCTGGTGTTCTGAGACTGAAGGCTGTTGTTGATGAAACTCCACTGGATCCCTGAAGAGCCAACAGAGTTAAAGTTGAATCAATCTCTACTTTTAGACTGTTTGGGGGACGTTTTCTGCTCTTAAATGACACTCAAGCAGAGATCTTCACTTCAGGTGCGTCAGATTGTACCACCTCCGACGCTGACCGTGGCCCTGATGTTTGATGCACAAATTAATCCAGCTGTGCCGTCCTGCTTCTTTAATCTGCGTCACCTGGCCAGAATAAAGCTGTTGTCTAGAGGACATCTAGACTCCGTTACTCGTGCTCGAGTCCTTTCCGGATTAGATTACTGCGATGTGCTGTACGCCATCCTGAGTCAGGGCGCGGTTGCACGACTGCAGTTGCTACAGAACTCAGCAGCTAGGCTCTTGACAGGCACTAGCCGCAGGGAGCACATCACCCCATTCTTTACACTGGCTCTTGGTGCATTTCAGGGCCACGTTTAAGCTGCCAACATCGGTGTACAAAGCTCTCCAGGGAGCTGCACCACCATACCTTACTGGCCTCTGCAGAGGCATGCTCCATCACGGGCTGTGTGCTCAGCTGATAGAGCTGTTGGTGGTTCCCCGCTCAAAATCTAAATCACATGGGGATCGTGCATTCTCTGTGATGGGTCTGAGCTTCCTCTGGCTGTGCGCCGATCTCCTTCACCGTTGGTCTTCAAGTCCCGCCTTAAGACCCACTTTTATGTCTCAGCTTTCCACCGTTAAGTGAGGTAGCTTGGCATCGTCGTCCTACTTTGCTGTTTTCATTTTATTTGCTTTTTTAGTGAATTCTGAACCATTTTTGATCAACTGTGCTGATAAATAGTATATTGTGTTCAGCACCTTAGGCATCCAATGAGGTCGCGCGGAAGGAGCTTTATAAATAAAGAAGGTCTGATATTTTCTAAACTTTTCAGGTCATCAGCATCTTAAACGTGTAAAACAGAGCCAGGTGTCAAATCCATGGTTACCTGTTACGGGCCTCTCCCGTTCCTTCCCTCCAAGGTTCTTCTTGTTCCCAGAAGCTTCGTCTTCTATACTGGCCACGCAGTCCAACAGTCTGGAAACCAGCATCACCACCCAGCTGATCATAGGAATGTCCAAAATACCTGAAAGACAAACAAACCCCCCTGCAGTGGGTACAGTCATACCACCTCCACCCCCACTGTAATGGCACTCTACCTTCAGTCCTGCGTTGGGACATGGCTTGTGGCTGCTGCAGTGGAGACAGCAGACTGTCCAGGAGGTTTAGGAGACCCTCCAACACGCCGCTGTTACTCAGAGATCTTTGGCCGATGCAGGACAGAAGCATGAAGACCCTGAAGAGGACAGGAGGAACCGGAGGGACCGTTACCAGCTGCTAACAGCATCCTCACGAAGGTCAGCTTTACTGATGAGCTACAGGATCTACAGTAGAGCCCAGGGCTTAAAACTCCCAGAGTCAAATTCAAGCACCTTTAGGGCGAGTTTTACTTCTACGTGGTGATGGTCGACACCAACGTGAGCCACTCCTGTGATTATTTCCCTTCCTAGAACGCTAAATGATTTTGACTTCATCCCTTCTCAAATTTAAGTATTAAAGTTCAAGCACTTTCAAGAATTTCAAGCACCCATAAGAACCCAGCAGATGGGTTTAGATGCTGATTACAGACGAGCTCCTCTGGCACCAAAAGAGTTCAGCCAGTTAGGGAAGCACCGAAACAAAAATTCTTGTTGCAAACCGAAAATGAGGAGACCAAGGCTGGAAAACTGAAAACTGAAACACCAAAATAATTTTAATATCAGTAATTATAACCGTAGCATTTATGGCTACATGTGTACCAACCTCACTAAATTCAAGGCAATGCAATAAATCAGTTACAAAAGCGTGAAAAGCACCGACATAGCAACAATATACACTATCCTTCACTTGACCCCACTCGTGTGCACTAAATAATGAATGATATGTAAGAATAATAATTAGAAATGTATGAGCGTATAACTGAAAGGCCTGCTGAGGACTGTAAAATCAACCCTTTAAGCACCATGTTGAGCCACAGCTGTAATTATAATCCCTGATGAAGTTATTACGTTAAACCAGAAGACAGTGGAGATGTGTAACTTTAATCTGAGACACTTCTGGATGTTTCTGTTGAAATTCTCTCTCTCTCTCTCTCTCGCTCTCTCTCTCGCTCTCTCTCTCGCTCTCTCTCTCGCTCTCTCTCTCTCTCGCTGCGTGACAACCTGCTTAACTAACATAATTCACCAGCCCAAATGCAACAGAACCGGTTGGGCTGATCCAGTTAGGTCTCAGGTTACAACTCCAGCGCTCAGACCTGCAGCACCACATAATGGCGGACCAATATTTCCTACCCGGTAAACGTGGAGAGCACCCGCTCTAACAGGTTTGCAGAACGGTTTAGGGATGCATCTTGATGCATCGATCATTTTCCTCAGCTCTACTGTTCACTGTTGACAAGGCTCTTTGTCTGGTAATGGCCGACTGAATCAGAAAGATAATATTCAGCCTCTGATGAAGGTGCTGGTTCGTCACCGCGGTTCACTCATCCAGTGAAAAAGAAAGCGCCGCTGCGGGCAGCATCAGTCTGTGTGCTTGATGTGGATCACACAGGATCCACATCTTATTTCACCGTGTTCGGGACACGGTAGGTGTAGAAAAGACGGTAAAAACACCGCCGATAGTGGCAGATGTGCTAGATGTGAAACTGAAACTAAAACTGCATCACGTAATTGATAAGAATATTCCAGCGATCGTAATAACAGCATTAATAGAAGGGGGAAAACCTTACTTTTGAAATCAAAATGTACCGTTTTTATGAAGCAAACAGCAAGTTGCCAAATAAGGCGTAGCGAGATGTAACGAAAACGGGGTTCACCTGACGGTGTTTTTTGGTGATTTAGGTGTTTTGGCCAAAAACCAAAAAATTCCCTTTTGGGTCATTTTCGGTGCATCCCTATTATCCGTGTGAGAAGGGGTTACTCTACCTGTCCTGGGGGAAAATAAGCAGCTGTTCAGAGTTGTAGAGTTCCTGCAGAACGTTGGAGAGGAACTGGCCCCACCAGCGTTCTCCTCCACACAGCTGCACCAGCAGCAGGCCAGCGTGAAGACGGATTTTAGGTGTTCCGCTGATGCAAAGGTGCTTGAAAAGCTCCTCACAGGCTTCAGCGTGAAAGGTACTTTGGAGCACCGAAGGCACAGAGTGTCCTAACAATAAAAACAGGATCAATCAAACACAATCAAGGAAAACCCACCCACGTTCCAGCAGATCTAGCCGGGCCTCACCATTGTTGGAGTGCAGCAGGCTGAGCAGCGTGTCCAGAAGGTAACGGATGATGGTCCTCAGCTGCTCTGTGGAGGAGTTGTGGACCAGCTCTTCAGCCTCCGGGTCGCCCGCTGTCGGCAGAGCCTTGCGGCTGGCGCCCAGAGACACACGCAGCCGCTGGACGGCGTGGTGAGCCAGGTTCAGCTGCAGCTGCAGCTGGATGCAGTCCTGATAGGCTGAGAACACCCGCTGGTCCTCCTCCACCACCTTGTCTGGCTTTCGTAGGAAGTACTGGGCGTTGTTGGCGCTGTTAAGAGGCGGCAAGTCGATGTTCTGAAGAAGCGTTTCCAAACGGTGGCACGCTAGATTGTACCTGAAGGACAAGAACAAATCCACTTAAATTCCTGCAGGAAGCGTGAGTTTGGAGAACAAGTTCGGAGACATTTATCCCGTTAAAAACTCTCATAAAATCATGTTTAGTCAAACTGGTGAAAGCAGTAAGAAGATAAGTCTGGACCAGACTTCTCTGCTGTCTCACCTGCACTGAATGTCCTCCTGTAGAGCTACCATCATGGTCAGATGCTGGTCCACATCTGGCTGACTAGCAGCTTCGCTCTCTCCTCTCAGAGGATCATGCATGAGTTTAAGTTCGCTCTCCCATGGGAGGATGTAGGTGTGGCCATAGTAGAAGCCCAGGGGAATCTTGGCTCGTGCGCTGGTGCTGCCGTAGCGCCCAATCACCGTAATCTGAGGGACAAGATGGACCATCGCTGTGGAGAGCTCAACTCTTAACGGTTGACTTAAGTGTCATGTAGACTGACCTTCATGAACCTGCACACTGGCGGTGGCAGCAAGTCGTGGAGGACGAGTGAGTGGGTGCTGATGTCAGTGGCCACTACCAGCCGGCGGCCATCCACCTCCTCGCCCAGCGTCCAGATGTCTATGGATAGGGAGGCCAGGTCTCCACAGGTCGGGATCAGAGCGTCCGTCAGCAGCACGGGTCGGCCGAAGTCCAGAGTGACGAAGCGACGAGCTCCTTGGAAAAAAACCACAGGAGAAGTCTACAACCAGCAGCAGTGTTAGGAATTACATCAGAGCTGAGCTGCATCTCTCGTCCAAGTCTGAGATGAGCCTTCCAGTAGGAATCATCTGCTCCTGACCAAGGTGAAGGAGAAGGTGGTGGACTTCAGATTCCTAACCCCCCAAACACCTGGGTGTGTTCCTAAACAACATTCTGGACCGGCACACCAACACTGATGCCGTCTACAACCGGGAGAAGATCAGACTCAGGTGCTGGAGACTTCTAATCAGTCGGTGGCAGCAAGTGCATCTCTCTGTGCTGCAGAGGGATGAGGTAGCAGCATCAGTACCAGGGACGCTAACCCCGTTAGACAGAACCCCCACAGCACACCTGATACGGAGCCCTCTGTCCAAAGAATGGACTATTTCTCTGGTAACTCCTAACAAACCTCCTTCTACTCATTCAGGTCTGTTTCTGGGACATAGGCTTCCTTATGGAAACAACCAGACATCCATCCAGCTACATAAGGAATATTCCAACATTCAGTACCTGAATGCATCCGCTCTATGATGATGGACTGGTGCGGAGGAGGCTGCAGGAAGTGCGATGCCTGGGAGATGGCCAGAGCCAGACCACTGCCCACGGGGCTCTGGGATGAAAAACATGTGTTTCATCAAGTTTTCATATAAAAAGAACAAAAATAAATCATGGCTGGTGTGTTTATCCTGTGCTTCGACGTTAAACTCAGCACCCCGTCTCACCGGTTTGGCTTTCTGGGCGTTCTTATGTGCAGCCAGGTTGACGGGTCCAGTATCCATCATGGAACCGGTGAACAGGTGCGCCAGCTCCGAGCCGATGGCAGCAGACACCGCCTCGTTGGGCGGGGTGAGGGGAGGGGTCATGAAGAGGGGCGTGGTTTTAGGTGTAGGTGGGATGACATCAGAGGGGTGGATGAAGAAGCCCGGGGCAGATGAGGGGTTTGAAGGCACAGAGTTGTGCATGGGTCCAACCCCTGAGGCAACAGCAGCAGCTGCAGAGGTGGTCTGGTGCAGTTTGGCCTCCAGCTTCGCTTTCTGTTCACGGCACAAAGAGACGAAAATGAGTAGTCGGGAGATTCAAGCGACACCACGAAACAAAAACTAATATTTACATTAAAATTCAAGCATTTTCCAGAATTTCAAGCACTTGTAGGAACCCTGTGGTTTCATCTTTTTTATCCTTTCCTCAACATAGTTCAACGTAATCAGACCACATGTGTAACATCTGGAATATATCTCAGTGTAACGCTCAGCAGTAGGGCTGGGCAAGAAATCAAAAATATATCGTTATCAAAATTTATGGCTCTTATTGAGATAATTCTGCCCATGTCAATAAATCTGATAATGAAAAGATGCGCGTAGGTTGGCAACGTTCTTGTCCCTTTAAGAAGCTGTACCACCTTGAGTTGTAATGCATGTGACAGCGCCATCTAGTGGGCAACCTTTTTTCTGCGCATACCTGTAGTTATCGTCATCGAGGTGAAATCCTCAATATGTCGAGATACGGATTTTGGGCCATATCGCCCAGCCAGTGTTAATTCCATTGACTAAATATTTCAGGTTTTTTTAGAGAGACAACAAGAAAACTTGACAGAAACAAAAATCCAATCTGCAAACAGAAAAGATGGGAGACCGGAAAAAAGAACCAATCAGCAAATGGAAGAAGCAGGACTAGACGACAAAAGAACCAATCCAAGTTCGGAGCCAGCCACCGTTTAACCAGAGCTCATGTACTGATGTCGACAAAAGTCATGTCTGAAGGGAGAACCACACCCTAAAGCTTCAGGTCATCTTCTGGTGTAAAGCAAAAACTTCACGAGGGATTTTATTGGGCTGGTTAAACGCCGTATCGATTGATTTTAATGTCCTTCTAATGCTACGGTTCTAATTATTGACATAACTTATTTTGGTTTTGGCCAAGAATTTTCATTTGGGTTCCTCACAGAATTTTACATAATTATTTAGTTTCTAGTAGATGTAGTTAACATTTCCTTCACACAAGCGGAGAATTACTGCATCAGAAGAAAAATACATTTATTCAGTCGACTAAAAAAAAGGACAAAAATTAAAACAAATCGGACTAAATAATGACTACAATTAAAACGAACTTTAGTCAAAAGACAAAAACTAAATGAAAATTTCTTGTCAAATTCAACACTAGTACCAGCTGATGTTTGTGGTAAAATCCCCAAAACAGGGTTTAAATATAGCTGAAGGAGCATTTTCACCTGCTGCTGCAGCTTCAGCAGCTGCTGCTGCTTCTCCTGCAGGACCTGCAGCTGCTGCTCTGCTGACACCATGGCGTGGGACAGCGACTGAAGAGCCACCTGAGCAGCAGAACTCAGAGCTGTGGAAGCTTCTCCGACCGTCCCGGTGGACAGGCCGCCCACGTTCGGGGTCACTCCAAACGTACTCACTGGGGTTCAAAATGTTAGACCAGAGAACTCAGAAATCAGCTAGACCCTATGATCAGAGTTATTGTTAAATAAATGCATGCAGGTGTTACCAGTGAACATGCTGGCATCGTCCCGCTCCACCCGTGTGCCGTCACTGGTGGAGATACAAGTAAAGTGCAAAGGCTCCACTTCCAGCAGTCCAGTCAGTGCGGTGAAGCTGCCCTCTGCTGCTGCACAGCTGCTCACTTTCCCGTTTCCTGCAACACATCCACAACCTGAGCTCCTCCTCTGTGTCGTCATGGTAACCGTGTCTGTCAGCTGCTGCTTAAAGAGCAAGTCACCCGCAAATCAACTTTATTTTTCTGTTAAACTATATAAATGTGTGTCTAATCTTGCAGCAGACACGAATAGTCAAAAGTTTTGCACTTTAGTGCATTTTAGTTCAAATTTAAATTTTCTGCCTAAAACTGTCAGTGTTGTGCCGTTGTCAGGTAAAAACTGCACAGCAGTTGAATTTAAATCTGCCATCGCTATTGGCTAAGAGGCACCCTAGAACGTTAGCTGGTACCATATGATGTCACAATGTCATTGTGAGCCTGTGTGTGTGTGTATTTGTTAGCGGCTCCGCCCTCTCGGTCTGCTAGGCAACAGCATTTGTTGCATTTTTCAAACAGGAAGTGGGAGCAGAGTAATACTCTGGTAGGGGGTGACTTGCTCTTTAAACTCAGAGGCAGCCATCTTTACCAATAAGAACAGATTTTTCAATCACAGAACAGAGATCAAAACAATCTCGGGTCATTTGGAGCTGAGCCATGTGCCAACAGCAGCTCCTACCTGAGAGGATGTCCGACAGGTCGATCTCGTCTGACTGGACTCCGATGCTGCCGCTGAAGGCATTTTTACAGGAAGAACCACTGACCTCCAGGTCAAAGAGCACGGGGTCAAACGGAGAGCTGTACAGACCGTACCTGGGAACAGGGGGGTGTAAGCTAAAACTAGGCACTTCCAGGTAAACTCGCCAAGAAGAGCTCAACAGAATCGACGTTTACCGAGTTTGCAGCAGCGCCTCCAGTGGGGTGAGGCGGTCCTGCAGCTGGCGAGAGATGGCGGTGAGTAAGGAAGCGCACGCTGTGCTGCAACCTGCCAGATCCTCCTCCTTCACGTAGTTTAGCAGCACAAAGTACCAGAACATAGAACCTAGGAGCAAACCAGTTAGAACATGAGATGAGAGGGTTTCCTGCAGGGAGGGGCTGCTTGTTGCTCTGAGTGGTACTCACCACCTGTGGCTGCTGCAGGTAAGTAAGGCATGTTATCTAGCAGAGCCTTCAGAAGGCTCACACCAAAACCCTGTTGACTTTGGTCTCCTTTGCCATTGCTACAAAACAAACAAAAACATTTGAATGAAAAACAGACCGAATGGGCCTCTTCCCACTACAGCAGAACCTTAAGGGTTTGAATTTTGAGCTCAAACTTCATCCCACATGACCCAGAACGTTAGTACTAAAGTGGCAATGGCACATCTGAAAAACAAGCTAGCTGGTCAACACAAACACGTCACAGAACCCTTAACCTCCCACCGACTATCAACCCTGAGACACGACCGTCCAATACCAGAACTCGCACTGCCAGAGGAAACGAGATGGTGCTAGACACCAGTCGCCGTCTTCAAGGTCAAAACGTCTTTTGTTGATCGTGACTTCAAATGGTGATTTTCTTTTGAGGAAGTCAGTTTCAGCTGAAGTTGTTTTTTGTTTTGTGAGTGTGTGTGTGTGCGTGCGAGCGTGTGTGTGTGTGTGTCCAAACTCGTGTTTCTTACCTAATACAAAGTGCAAGAAAGCGGGCACATTTGTGTGCGATGCTGCGACCCGCTTCAAAGAAACAAACCCGCACGATGTTGGTTAACCTGATCCGAGTTTTGGCCAGCAGACCCTCCTTTCCTTCTCTGATGCTAAAACAAGGGAACAAGGTGGGTCGTCATCTTGGGGAACTAAAGTGTCTGTTAGACAGGAGGTGATTCTGTCCTGGTTTCACCTGCAGGGTCCGTTAGAGAAAACGCCAGCGAGCCAGCACAGGATGTCCAGGGTGAGGCTTTGGGCGTGCTCGGTGGCAGGGATGCCCTCCGCCTGCTGACACAGAGCATCCAGCAGCTTCTCATGGAAGTCTGGGAACTGCAGCATGGCACAGCGCTGGACCCTGCGGAGCCAAAAGGACATTAATGTGAAGCTAAAGAAAACTTCTGAAAGTATTTCTTCCGTTTCCTGTTATCTATGAGAAAAAAACAACCAACCTTTCTTTGGGTACCGACGTTTTCTTGAACCTTCTGATTGTGACTGAAACTTCCTGCAGCTGGTCACACCCTCGTAGGTTCTCAACTTTCTTGGACTGTGACGAGTTCTCCATTTTTCCAGGAGAAACCCTCTCCTACGGATGCAAGAATACGATCAGCACAGAAAACGTTTAGCTTGTCTCTAGACAAATGCATCAGAACAAACCAGTCCTTGTTAAAGGAGCAGAAGACTCATTCCCTACATGAGCATTTGTGTTTGTGTATTGAAAATGATGGATTGCATCATTAAAGACAAAAGTGGATCTGTTCTCTGGTTCTGCTGACAGAAAGCAGACTGAAACATTTCACTAAGAGCAGGAACCATAAAGGAAATTGCTGAGACATGAAATGAGCACCTTGGAGGCCTGAGCCTGCTGCAGCAGGGAGGACAGGGAGTGAGCTTTGGAGCTCTGGGGCTTTGCACTGGGCATTCTCACCACGGGCCTCGGGCCTTCCTCCATGCCGTTATCGCTCACTGCTTTGATGTGAACCAGGAAGGAGCGATACTTTCCTCCTGCCATGCCTGCAGGATAGACAGGATGACTCAGCATTTTTACTCAAACCCAGACTGATGGCTGCCATCACATCTGAGCCGTTCGACTGGTAAACTGGAAACGCTGATTTCTGTTACCTTTGACCAGTTTGGGACTGGTGAGGCTGAGCATCCCAGAGTGACCAGAGAGGTCCAGCCCACTGGCTAACCACACTGGACCACACAGGATGTCCTCCTTGTGGTCCTCCAGAAACGGACACAACACAGAACCTGTGATGAACAGTAAAGAATAACAAGCTGAGAAGAGCCAACAAAAACCTCCCAACAGTGGAATACGCTACAGATGTGTGTTTTTGTGTAACCCCAGATTTCCATCAGACACACCGCGGCATCTTTTAGAAGCGTGTCGATGCGGTGTGCCGCTAAACGTTAGCTTTGGTTCTATTTTTGATGCAACACACTTCCAGATCGCATCAGGCTCCACAGTTACCATGGGGCTAAACAGGAAATCACACACTGCATCAGTGCAAATCATCCAGTGAATTTCAAAATAAAGGCCAAATAAAGACTTGTGATGTACTAGTTCACCTGTTGAATTAATTATAGATTCACTAAGTTAAAGTTTATCTCTCACCAAATAGAATATTTACTAAGAAATCACAATGTAGCCATAGAAACGTGTGTGTGTGTGTGTGTGTGTGCGTGTGCGTGTGCGTGTGCGTGTGTGAGTGTGTGTGTGTGTGTGAGAGAGTGTGAGTGTGAGTGTGAGTGTGAGTGTGAGTGTGTGTGTGTGTGTGTGTGTGTGTGTGTGTGTGTGTGTGTGTGTGTGTGTGTGTGTGTGTGTGTGTGTGTGTTCGGTCTTCTCCATCCCCAGTGAGTCGTGGTGGATGGCTGCTTATACTGAGCCAGGATCCTCTGAAGGTTTCTTCCTGTTAAAAGGGAGTTTTCCTCTCCACTGTTGCTGCATGCTTGCTTAGTATGAGGATTGCTGTAAAGACTGTGACACTAGTCAGTGACTCGGTGCAACCTGCTGGGTTCCTTACACAGGAAACTTGTTACTGATTGGCTTAACCAGCTCAGTGGCATAGTGGTAGAGTATACACCTGGGACTGGGAGATCAGGGTACGATTCCCGGTCGGGTCATACAACGTGACCCAACACCTCCCAGCTTGACACTCAGCTTTAAAGGGTTGGATTGGGGGGGGGTTTAAGCCACCAAATGGTTCCCGAGCGCAGCAACAGCTGCAGCTCACCGCTCTCCCCCATGGGGATGAGTCAGATGGGGAGATGAATTTCACCAGTGTGTGATGATGACTATGGGACTTTAACGAACTGAACTGTATTGGAATATTTACTTCGTGAAGGTCCTTGAGATGACTTATTGTGATTTGGCGCTTCATAAATAATTATGAATTACGTCTTTACCGGTGAGCACGGGGCTGATTTGCTCCCTACGCTGTTTGAGGAGAGCATCGGCATGTTTAGAGTGAGCCACGAGACTTTATCCTGACGCTGCAGAATCAGCATTATGACATCACATCCTCTGTAGAAAGTGGCATCTGCTTCCATGGTTGTTGTGGAGACAAATGTGATCTTTTGGTTTGTGAGAGCAGCCCCTCCACCCACCCCCACCCAGACATAGCATAGCATAGCATAGCATAGCATAGCATAGTTTATTTATATAGCACATTTAAAATGCAGCATGGGAGCTGCCCAAAGTGCTGCACAGGCTAAAATAAAACACACCCATTACAAGGAGCTAAAACTAAGGATAAAATCTCAATTAAAAGCAGAGAAAACATGAATAATAAGAACACATTAAAACAATGACACAATAAAACACTAAAACGAGTCACTGTCTAAAAGCCAAAGTGTAAAAGTGGGTCTTTAAACGAGATTTAAAAACCGCCAGAGATGGAGCCTGCCGAACTCCAATGGGCAATGAGTTCCATAGCTTTGGGGCAGCATGGACAAATGCTCGTTCACCCCGCGATTTGAGCCTCATCCGAGGATTTCCACGCAGCGCAGGTCGCTGGTGTCCGCGCCGCTCACCCGTGTGGGTTGAGAACACCAGCTGAAGGAACCAGGACAGCGTTCCAGCGTGAGCGCCGAGTGATCTCAGACTAACCTGATGTCTCCTCGATGTCCATGAACTGAATGTCCTCGCTGAAGTCCTGTAGCAGAGGCGGACCGTTCTTCTCGCCGTTGGCATGGAGGACGTTTGAAAGAGGAAATGAAATCTGTCTGTCCACTGCTGTCTCTGACGGAGACAAACCAAGAATCAGACACCCTGAATCCCTTTGAATGTTTTTATGTCACAAGAGAAAAAACTCAAACTGTAAGAAACATCAAAGACCTGCTGGCATCAAATCAACAGACACAAGAGCTCTCCTCTCCCGTCCATTCAGAATAAATACACGCCTCTGTAGTTTTACGCAGACAATAATGTGCACCGAAAGCCACTTAGTCCACGTTACCATGACGACAATGTGTAGGAACTGTAAAAGAGAAGCATCCTCACCGCTGACTTTGCCCAGCCCGGGCGCTTTGTTCTTCAGCAGAGTGACCTGAATCTGAGGAATGTTGACGATGTTGGTGTTCAGGACGAACTTGAAGTCCACGTGGCCGACCATGCAGGCTTTAGGGAGCACCAGCTCAAACACATGCTCGTCCCAGCTGGAGCTGAGGACAAAACTCAGGTCAGCAGCAGAAATCAAATCATGTCTCAATGTGGGGATGAACAAAAAATAAAGCTGCTACTGGGAATTTTGTCCAGATGTAAAGAATCTGAACTAGGAAACTGCTGCATCCGTGACAGAGAGCTACCTGTAACTCTGGAGCTTCCACGTTCGCGTGTGTTGGGCTGCATCTCCGTGATGCTGCTGGTGAAGGTGCTGCGGGTGGCGCCGCTGCTGCTGCTCCTGCTGCACCTCCACCCAGCACGGAGGCACGGTGGCTGAGAAACGAGGCGTCAGCGTCTCGAAGCGGGTCAACTCCACTAAAGACATCAGACTCTCTGTGGTCTGAGTTTGGTCCACCAGGAGGTCCACTCCTGCAGGAAGCCAGATGGGACTGTTACCCCCCTGGGTCGGATGCATCAGATCAAAAGCAGCAAGCGGCCGAGTGTCTGTACCTGTGATTCCAGGACTAGATGGGTTGGAGGAAGGCTTGGTGCCCTCCAGAAGCGGTTCAGCCCCTTTAGAAAGGGGGCCATCAATAAACATGTCTCCATCATCTACATCATCACACACACCTCCAATTTGAAGGAAATGAAGTTCTCCACCTTCAGCAAGACAAAAGTCGAGTTAAACTCAGAGGAACCGTTTAGTTCAGAAGCTGATTAAAAACAGGACTGATGATGAATGAATGAACCCTGAAACCAAACCGCAGCTAGACACAAACTCAACATCCCATTTTAGTACCGGTAAGTTACTCCTAAAAACCGGGCCGACAGGTAAAACCACGCTGGCCAGCCGCGTGTTCATGGCTCACATGTTTATGGCATCTTTTAGTTTCATCACAACAAAACAATAAACTGAAGCTAGATGAAGCCTCTGTGAAACCATTGTGAGTGATGTCATCAACATGAGACAAGACACCCGCTGACTGAGCTGCAGAACAATGGGGGAGGTCCTTGGGCCTGAACCAGAGGACTCGAAACACATGAGAAAGGTTTTGCTGTGCCCAGATGATGAAATGAACGTTTCTGCGTTTTGATGCAACATCCCACAGGAAGTGCTGAAACCTCACCTTTAGTGCAGGCACAGAGGCGGTCGGTCCCAGAGCAGTAGGTAACCGAGACAAATGGGTCGGGTTCTTCAGCTAACCCGTCCCTTTTAGGGGGCTCTACCTTGGCCAGGACCTCCAACGTGGACAGGTCCAGGATCATTATGTGTCCAGTTTGGGTGGTGACCACCAGGTGGCCCAGGCCTGCCATCTCTGCCCGTTTGCACTCTTTATAGCAGGAGGCAGAGGTGGAAGGACTGGTGACCGTAGCACTGCTGCTGGTGGCTGCTCTGTATGCAGTCCCAGAGCCAGCAGGACTTGCTGGACCCGTTTCAGGCCCACAGGAACCATTTTTTGGAGCTGAGGGGAGCGCCTCCTCAGAGGCCTCCTCACTCTCATCCTCTCTGCTGTCGAGCACGTCTGGAGGAAGTAATATGAGAGAGGTGATGGCATCACAAGGGTCCCTGATCTGCTGCACCTTGATTGGCTCCTCTTCTAAAGTGACTATATGGGTGGAGTAGTTGAGTTTGTAGAGTGCAAGATAGCCCCCCCCACTGCCCCGGCTCTGAGTCCTCTGCTGCAGCGGCTCTCCTGGGGGTAAAATGAGGGGGGTCTGAGGGGGGGATCCCCCAGGATGAAGGCTTTCCACTCCGTTGGCCACCGGGTGGAGAGGGTCTCCTTTGCGCTGGCTGCACAGGGCCGAGTGCAGACGGTTCAGATTGTTGAGCGCCTCCACCTGGTTGGTGGCGCTGAGAGACTCTGAGCCACAAGGCTGCAGGCAGACCAGCAGGTGGACGCCGTCCCAGCACGGCGTGATGGAGTCCACATACAGGCTCTCCTCCTCCAGCTGCTTGGGCAGCCGTAAACACTGCACTAGTGCTCCGGGTCGAGGCGGGGTGGAGACGGTTGCTGCACCCAACGTGCTCCATTTGTCCACGTGACCGTCCAAACCTGCCAGGTTAGTGGCTGCGTCAGCAAACTGCTGGATGTAGGTGATGGGCGGGTCCTGAAGCAGCAGCTGCTCGTGCGTATCAAACTCCATCTCGATGATCTGTGGCACGGTGAAGCCCTCCTCGTGGAGCCCCTTGCTCATTAGGTTGTTCATCTGGGCAAACACCTGTCCTGAGGACTTGTCGTCCACCTCCCTGATGCTGTACAGCAGCAGCACCGGTATAGTCCTGCGCAGAGCCGACAGAGAGGAGGGGCTGGGAAGCTGAGACCCTGACTGATTAGAAAACATCGGCTCCTGGGGGGCAGTCTGGGGATTGCAAGCATCTATTTCCATGGGACCTTGTTCCTGTAGAGGCCCAGAAAAAGGCTCAGGGCCCTGAGTCCTGTGTGGACCCTGTGTGGTCCTCCGTGTTGAAGGTAGGGCTGATGTAGGGGGAACCGCTATGGGGGTGCTGGATGCTGAGCAGTAGCTGAGGAGACCTCCAGCCAACAGGCAGGGAAAGGGAATGTTGTGGTGCTCAGGCAGCTTGTCTTTACTTTTAGCCTGGCTGTGGGTCTTGGTTTGGTTCAACGAGGGGTTTGCACCCAGTTCCTCCAAATCTTTCACGGTGTCCTCCAGGACACTTGCCACCACCTCCCACTGGAGGTTCTCCGGCTGCTGGAGCACGCTCAGCGCCGTCACCCCAAGGCTCAGGTCCATGCTCTCCCACTGGGACGGCTGGCCTGAAACCAAACCAAAACAAGATCTGAAGGTCTTCCAGTCCACATCTACCGTTTGTTTTTATACTAGATTTCATTTTCTCAATCATCCACAACTCCAGAAACAATCCGGCAGATTACTAACCTGTTACGGATTCTGACCGGGAATGCTCTTCGCTGTCCGAGTCCTCCAGCTGGTCGTCGCTGAAAAGACAAGAAATGATTAAAAACACAGTCAGGGTCTCTTCTCACTGTGTAAGTGGACATAGGTAGGGCTTGTTTCCTACCTGTCCCCCTCTAGCTTGGGCAGGTCGGAGCAGGACGACGACTCCTCCAACCAGGTCACAGTTGGTCTCCGAGACTCTGTCAGAACCTGCTCCCCGCTGCACAGGATCAGCTGTCGGAGGATGGCCGGATCGTACGGGTTGATGTCAAACTTCAGGTGCACCTGTTGAGCAGAGACCACCACAGCTGCTAAAGGATGCTTGTCATCATCACATGAGAAGAAAACAAACGCCAGCGCTAATGACCTTCATCATCTTGGAGACATCCCAGATGCAGATCTTTCCCCTCTTGGTGGCGGCAGCCAAGAACTGTGGGCAGCTACCGAACCCGTAGCAGGCAATTTTATCTGAGCTGTCGGGACTGCTGGGAAACTGGGCGGGGCTTGTTGCTAGGGTAACTGACAGGGGGACGTTCTGTGTATGCTCTCCCTTCACAAACGGACAATTGGGTGAATGTCGCTCATGCTCCGACCTGCAGGATTTATAGAGCGGAAACGTGTGAGAGGATGACGACAGTCTCATGATGCGTCCATGTTGTCCACTCACCAGGGCTCGTCTGTAGGTTCCCAACACACCAAACACACGCTGCAGGTGAAACACATGGCTCTGTCGTCTCCTGTCGAGGCCGGCTGTGGGGAGAAAGTTCAGAGGTTAAGGAGAGAAAAAAGTAACTGAACACTCCAACGGTCCCAAAATGTCTGACCACACACCTACGAACACATGTAAACAAACAAAAATGTCTCTCTAAACAACAGAACAGACCTGGTGGTAAAATCCTGCTTGAGCCATCGGGTCGGGCTGAGCCCACCTGTACCCGGCGTGCGGCCATGATGTGAACGTCTCCCGCCGGTTGGCCTCGCTGTACATCAGGGATCTGCAGACACCAGAGCCGTGAGGAGGAAGCTCTAACTGAACCGAGCGTGCTGCCGGGTTAAACCACCTTTTACCGTCGGCTAGCTTAAAGCTATAACCCTCTGGGCTCCAGGGTGTAATTAGCCGTTGTTGACTCATTGATTTTTCCTTTGTATTTCCAAACAAAGAGCATAACTACTGCCTTTATACAGCACAACTGTAGGAATGTATACGTCTTTTTTATATTTGGAGATAACCCTCACCCACACACATGTACGATGAATGTTTTTTATCATTTAGAATGACAACCTAGACTGTAAATTAATTAATATATATATATATATATATATATATATATATATATATATACATATGAACAGCAAACAACACATTTTAAAAAATTTAACAGGAAAATTAAAGAAACTGTTCATTTGTCTTTGATTAATAATGCACGCACGTCAAAAAGATGTCAAAAAATATATAATTGTGCCAAAATAAGTTACAATTATGCTAATTCCTTATCAATAAATATTTACTATTTACACATGAATTGGATTTTTTTGTCTTCCAAGATAACTCAAGTTATTTGTGCTCCTCCAAGAAGCAGTTTCCAGGGTTTCCCCCAGTTAAGCCTGGCTGATTCAGCCGTGAGAGCGGGGGTGAGGGTTTGCACGCGTTCCGCTGCTGTTTCTCACCAGTATCAGCTGATGGAGGGCTCTAGTTTCGTTGCGCCGCTCGTGTCAGCGGACACGGTAGGATCGGGAAGGGGGTGGGGCCTGATGGGTGGCTTCACAGATATGTATATAATAAACATGCTTATAAACATATCTATGTGTGGCCAAGCAAAGCCTGGCAGGCCGCCAGGCTTATAAAGCGCTGGGGGAAACCCCGAGTTTCTGTCCACTGAGCAGAGGAGCATCAGGCCTGGCTTCTCCATGTAAGAAAAAACAATAGAAAAGATCATTTGGACTAAGGGAGGATTGGCTGGACTGCTTTTCTCCATGGCCAGAACCTGCTTGCTCCTGACAAACTTTTTAGTCCCTCTCCAGTCTTACAAGCATCACAGAGGGGGCGGGGGCTTTGCCTCAATCCTGGGAACGGAGGAATAACACTGATGCTGTACGACGATACCCATTCCTCTCTTTCTATCTTTGAGCAGCTTCTTCTGTGCCTGCCAGGACCTCATCTTCCTGAGTATGACCCAGCTTCTCTCTTTCAGTGTCTAAGAGGAAGGACTGATCATCAAAACCCTCACTGTGGCGTCAGACTCCAGCTGTGAGCCTCACTCTCCTGTCTTCCAGCTAAAAAACAGCTGAGCTGCTGGGTATTCATCGTTCTCATCCTCATTTAAACATAAAAACACTCAACTACATATGAACTATAATCTTTTTGTCACAGATCACTCCAATATCTAAAGCAGGGGTGCCCAATCCTGGTCCTAGAGGGCCGGTATCCTGCAGGTTTTAGTTTCAACTCTGCTTCAACACACCTGATTTTAATCAGCAGGTGATTAGCAGGCTTCTGCAGAGCTCGAGGAGCAGCTGCACATGCAACTCAACCACTAAATCAAGTGTTGGAGCAGAGAAACCACAAAACCTGATGGATACCGGCCCTCCAGGACCAGGATTGGGCACCCCTGATCTTAAGTCTTCCGTCGACGTCCGTCTGCAGTTTCCTGCACTCCGTGACAGCTCACAATCTCGGTTTACACAACTTCTCCGATTTTCTAATAAAAAAAAAGGTTGCTTCTTTAGTTTAGTATAACTCCGCTTTTACCAGGCCCAGTAACATTTAAAAACCAGTCGCAGTTTATAATCTTCTTTTTAAACCTGAAATGAAACAGAAACTTGAGGAGACGGAGTCTTTCTAAATCGGACCTGTTCAAAAGACCCAGATCCGCGTCCATAGACCCCAGAGGGTCCGCTTTATGAAGCCGAGTAATGACTGGAGATGAGCCCAGCTGGTGTGTCACAGCACAGCCTAGTGGTGTGGAGGAGAACTGCTATGTTATAAATAAATAAAGGATTACAATTACAAACACGGTGCAGCCCCGATGGATGCAAATTACTGAATCTGGGGATCAAAGAGATTAAACTGAATCCGGTTTAAAACTCATTATGGCAAACAAGATCAAGTCAGATGACACCTACATAATCTTGTTGATCACAAATCTGGCTGGTCTCACCTGTCTACGGAGCGCCCGGGACCCACCCCGAGCTCAGGTCTCGCGCTGGACAAGAGGTAGGACAGCCTGTCCATGATGGAGGAGGCCACAGACATGGCAGCGACGTTCTGGTTTATCTTCTTGAGTTCGCTGACGATGGTGCCAGCCACGAGCTTCAACACATGGTGGGGGAGGTGAAAGGTCACGGTTGCCCACTGATGATGAAACAGAGAAACAGGGAAGAGGTGAGAATGGTAAGCGGTCCATATTTGTATAGCACCTTCTTATGGTTCCACAACCCCCCAAGGTGCTTCACACACATTCACACGCTGGTGGTGATGAGCTACGATGCAGCTACAGCTGCCCTGGGGCGCACTGAAGGAGGCAAGGCTGCTGAGCGCTGGCGCCACCGGTCCCTCCGACCACCACCAGCAGGCAAGGTGAGCTGCTGCTGACCCTACTGGTAAACCAAACGCAGGTGTGTGTGTGTGTGTGTGTGTGTGTGTGTGTGTGTGTGTGTGTGTGTGTGTGTGTGTGTGTGTGTGTGTGTGTGTGTACAGATTTGTTGTGTATATAAACTGTATATTTTTACTCTGAGCCTTCAAGGTGGTTTCAAATATTCAAAAACTACATTTAATCAGATTATTAGGCTGGATCAGAAGGACTGGTGAGATATTCTGGTGTGAAGCAGATGATCGCCCCTCTCTCTCCACACTTTAATGTGTTTGTATTGATCTTCTATTCGCTGAAGTTAGACATCTGCAGCAAGATGGGGTCCGTTTACTTTGGTTGATGAGACTTGCTTGAACATCGCCGTGACGAAAACATGTCTGACAGCGCCACAGAGGTCACTTTACATTACCCATCATGCATCAGGCCACAGTCCGAGTGCCAACAAAAGCTGCATCATCAACAGCTCAGATGCTTTTGTTTTAACGCCTGATCATACTTCATGATGATGGTTTTCACACAAACTGCAGAAGTTAAATTTAACAGGATTTGACTGATTTTCCAGCCAACGAAGCCAGGCTGAAAGTATGAAGGTCCAAAAGCTCCAAAACACTCTGGTTTCCGCGGGATCAGTTTGCTTCTGCACAAGCACGCACAGCTGAGTTTAGGATGAAGAGGAAGACGCTCCTGTCACCCTCTACTGCCCGCGCCCTCCTCACCGATGACACTGTCCTACGAGCGATCCAGCGTTAAAACTCCATCGTCTCCGTTTATGGTCCTGGGCCAACGTCTCCTCATCTCGATCGCCTCTTTGATCCATCTTTTGTATTTTAGTTGTTCTGTTTATGATCCGTGTACAGTCCCAGTCCATTACATGATTCGCTCTGGTGCAGTGGTCGGTTACAGCTGATTTCTTTATTTTACTTCCTGTTCTTGTGTCTTCGACTTGTTCCCCCTCACTCTTTTCTATGTTCCATTGTTCGTGTGCTGAGGTGGCTTCCGGTTGCTCCCATGTATGTGTAACAGCAGAGTTCACATGGGACTTCATAAATGACTCCACACGTATGTGCTGCTGCCATCTTGTCCTTTGGGTGTTCTAGTCTTTTCCCACCTGTTGTGGATGGTTTGGGCGGTGTGTTTACGTTTTTTTTCCATCGACATTAATTTTTTTTGTTATGCCTTTGACGGATGGAAGAGTTATCACTGGTTTTAGTTGTCCTTTTCATTTTGTTGTTGTTTTCCTTTGTTTATTGTCCATGTCGGACATCCGCAGGTCTTTACAGCATCTTGTAAACGTTGGTCCTCATATGTAAATTTTATGTCGTCCATATTGTTCAGGTGTTCTGTTACAGTCCGTTTGTCCTTTTGGTATGATCTCATATGTCGTCCAAATAGCATTTCCATTATTTTATTTAGCAGTTTTGAAGGGGGGGGGGGGGGGGGTTTTGTTTAAGGTCCTCCATGAAGAACTCACAAAGGGTGGCTGATGGTGGGTTTCCCAAGGCAAAGCCTTCCAGTTGACTGTAAATGGTTCCATCGTAAGTGAAGTATGCATGTATGTGACGGTGGATTCCTGTAAAGTGAAGATGACCTTCTGCAGTAGATTAAATAGAAGTGATGAAGCAACCATGAAGCTAAAGTGCTGCACAGTGGGACGGCTGCCAGCAGCAGCTCGGTGCTGCAGTCATCGACAGCAAAGCATCTGAGGCAGAAGCTGCTTCTGCAACTCTTTCCTTTCAGAGGAACAACACCACGTGTCCCGCTGACACGCTCAGCTGCTAGAGCTACACCAGTGTCTGGCTGAGAGTCGGAGCAGCTCCTCGTGGAAAGAGAATGAGCCCAAAAGTTTCCAAACTGTTCACATGGATTCAAAGACTCTAGTTTAATGAGAGGTGACCTTCATTGTACTGTTGCTATGCATTTAAACAAGAATGCTAAATGTTAAATAATCTGCATGCAAACTAAATAATAAACATGGAGAGAATACGAAGAAACAGTTTTATTTAGTGCTGAAGATTATATTAGAAGAAACATTTTGAAAAAAGGAAAGGAAGAATAAACAAATGAATAAAAAAAGAGGGAAACCAGTGGCTCTGGGAAAGGTGGAATAAGAGCAGAACAAGGAGAGGGAGGTGATGAAGGTCCCACCAAACCTGAACAGGTGAGTTTAAAGGAGACCACTGAGTCCACTTATCTCAGGCTCAGGGGGAGAGACCCAGAGTCTGGGGGCCATAGCAGCAAATGACCTTTGACCTTTAGCGTGGTGTTGCACAACCAGTAGGCTTTGGTCACTGGACCTCAGGGACCTGCTGGGGGTGTAGGGGACTAAGAAGATCACCAATGTAAGATGGTGCTTGTCCATGTAAGGCCCTATAGACCAGAACCAGGATCTTGAAATGAACCCTGAAGTTGACTGGCAGCCGGTGAAGCTGGAGGAGAAGCGGGGTGATGTGGGTGTGTTTGGAGGACTTGGTCTGAAGCCGAGCACAGGCGTTCTGAACCACCTGTAGACGGTTCAGGGAGGTTCTGCTCAGACACGTGAAAAGAGAGTTACAGTAGTCTAAGCGTGAGGAGATGAAGGACTGGATAACTGTCTCAAGTTCAGAGCGGGACAGAATGGGACTCAGCTTAGCAATGTTCCTGAGATGGAAAGGAGTAAAAATGAACAGACGATCTTGGAGCTAAAGGAACACCAAAACCCTCGAAATGTCTACAGCAGGAGTCAAGCGGAGATATGTGACCCCTAAAAGGGCAGCAGTAGCTCAGGAGGTAGCGCTGGTTGTCCAGTAATTGGATGGTTTTTGGTTCGATCCCGGCTCCCAGCAGAGAAGGCTGCTGTTGTGTCCATTGGGAAAGACACTTAACCCTCCTTGCCTGCAGGTGGTGTTTGGATGGACCGATGGTGCCTGTACACCGCAGGTTTACCTCTATCGGCATGCCCCAGGGCAGCTGTGGCTACACGGTAGCTCATCACCACCAGGGTGTGAATGGATGAATGATAAACTGTAGTGTAAAGCACTTTGGAGACCAAGGCGTTATACAAGTGTGGGTCATTTATATGGTAAATGGCCTGTATTTGTTATAGCGCCTTCTAGAGTCCTGGAACCCCCCCAAGGCGCTTTACATTCGCATTCTTCTTCACATTCACACCATGGTGGGGATGAGCTACGATGTAGCCACAGCTGCCCTGGGGCGCACTGACAGAGGCGAGGCTGCCGTATTCTGGCGCTACCGGTCCCTCCGACCACCACCAACAGGTGGTGTTAAGCGTCTTGCCCAAGGACACAACAGCAGCGACAGACTGAGTGGGGCTCGAACCTGCAACATTCCGACACACACACAGGTGTGCACACACACACACACACCATGCACACAGACAGACAGACAGAAGAATAAACTCAAAAACACACAACCCTGTAGGACTTGACTGATTCTCTGAACTGTGTTGAATAAATCAGCAGCTGTTAGCGGCGTCAGAAGCCACACCTTCTCATGGCCCCGACTCCCCAGCAGGAATCAAACAGGTAAATTCTACCCAAACAAGACAACCGTGGCTCTGGGCAAACTCTGGAACACGGTGAAGCATGGTTTCCTTCAGCAAACGCGCTCATGTGACATCCACGTGTTCAGACGCGCCTCGCCACCACTAAATAGCCTCAGCTGTCTCGGCTCAAACACATTCACCAGCTCAAAGGAAATTAAGCACAGAATAGAAGAAACATGTTCAGTGTCTCACCTTAGCCACTTTGTGATTGGCGGCGGTCTCGTGTGAGGTATTCTTCAGGCCTTCTTTCAGCTGGCTGATAAAAAGTTGGTAGCCCTCCATGTTGGAGACGTCGATCTTCTCCTGACAAGCTGACAGCATCTGCTGAGCCTGAAGACACATTTCTGTTCCTTTACACATAGAAACTATAGAAAACAGCACCATCGCCACCTTTACTCCAGAGAAAAACAGCAGGAGGTGACCTGTATGCTACACAGAAACAACAATGGTGATGCTGACATCCTCGCCGACGTCGTGTTTCTGGACTGGATCAGCACGCTAGGAACCACAATGAAGCAGGTACTGAAAACTTGGATTTTCTAGTTTTTATCATGAAACCAGAAAAGTACAAAAGCAAACTGCTGGAATGTGAGCAGTCCAGCGCGTTTCTGAGCTGTAAACAGATCAGGATGGAGACCATCGTCTCTAGAGCGAGTTCAGCTGATGATCAGAACTGACTCGTTTCGAGAACCTCCAGTTAGAAGCTGTTGAATCTTAATTCTGTTCTCAGCCTTAAAATCCAACATTTAGCCAAAGTTAATAAAAGAAACCGAACAAGTATTAAATATATAAACATCAGTACAGCTCACGCCGTCAACCTTAAGGTGGATGATATTCAGAGAAGAGCGGGTTTGTGTCGGATGAACCGTTTACACAATCATTCAGCTCGGACTCAGACAAAAAGATGAGTAGAAGATGTTCATGGGGTGGTGAAAACAGCAGAAAGAAACTTTTCAGAGAACACAACAACAGCACCCTGTCCTGTCTCACCTCTGTGACCGGCAGCTCCAGCTGAACCATGTCCTCCGGTTTGGCAACGGGAGGCTGCAGAGCCGTGTCCAGGAGCAGGATGCCGTTAAGGTCCTTCCTGCATCCTACAGCATAGTCGTCCACAAAAAGCACCTTGTCCACTGCAGGAAAGTACTGACACCTGACACGACCACCGGGCTTAGCTGGGAGGACGATGAGACAAAACAGGAGAAGCATCAGAAAAGGACTGAATACACACATTTATCACAGAATACACACATTTATCACTGAATACACACATTTATCAGATCCCTGGAACTAAATAATAGACCTGAACCAGGAGAACAACACAACCTGGAAACATAAATCAAAGTTCCTGCTGATGTTCTGCTGTAGAACCACAGGCACAAAGAGAGAAATCACATTTATATTATTATGTTAGGTAAATGCAAAGTAAAATTTATATTTATTAACACGCTGTGCTTTTAAACAGAGGCATGTTAGCACACAATTTACTTAAAGAGCAAGTCACCCCCTACCAGAGTACTACTCCACTCCCACTTCCTGTTTGAAAATGCAACAAATGCTGTTGCCTAGCAGACCGAGAGGGCGGAGCCGCTAACAAATACACACGCAGGCTCACAACGACATTGTGATATCATACCAGCTGGTAGCATTGTGATATGGTACTAGCTAACGTTCTAGGGTACCTCTTAGCCAGTAGCGATGGCAGATTTAAATTCAAATGCAGTGCAGAGTTTTTACCTGACAATGACACACTGACAGTTTTAGAATTTTAACTCAAATGCACTTAAGTGCAAAACTATTGGCTACACGTGTCTGCAGCACGATTAGACACGCATTTATATAGTTTAACAGGAAAAAAAGTTGATTTGGGGGTGACTTGCTCTTTAAGGTCAGATCATAAACACACCCTCAACTAAAAACTCTTCTCTAATGAAACAGAAAGTTTCAGAAAACTTTACTTTTCCTCATTTGAGAATAACAATTCTGTTCCAACAGAAAGGAAATCACATGAAACAGTCTGAACAAAAGCAGAACATGTGGAACTTCTCATTCTTCTCTAAACTCTTTCTAGGAATCGCAGCTTGAGACACCAAACAAAAACAAGAGCAGGATTGTGTGTCTGAGCTGGCATGACGCTCTGCATTGTGGTAAAATAAGTTGAATTTAATGTTTTTCTCACTGAGCTGACCACTAACAGATAACTCCACAAACGTGTGCAGCCGGAGACCCCAGATCAGCTCCCACACATCTCTCGTGACCAAACTGTTTCGTTTAAACGTGAGTGTGAAAACCAGCCTGAGAGATTTTCATTAGCACACTTGAAACGTAATGATTCAGAATCATCCCGTCTGATCAGAAACTAACCACAACACTCTGGATGTTCCAGTGGGTGAGTTGTACTCGCCCGCCCAGGTAACCATCTAGGTGAGACAGAGAGGTCAGAAGGTCGGCCGCTCGGTTACCTCCTAACCTCTATGTCAGAGCCAAAGGCCATCTAGTTTCTGAGAGCCAGCTGTCATAGAAGCTAATAAAAAGTTAAGACTAATAAAA
The DNA here is from genome assembly GCF_043380555.1 of Nothobranchius furzeri. Classification (NCBI taxonomy): domain Eukaryota; kingdom Metazoa; phylum Chordata; class Actinopteri; order Cyprinodontiformes; family Nothobranchiidae; genus Nothobranchius; species Nothobranchius furzeri. The sequence goes on along the minus strand of NC_091752.1, from coordinate 9,619,925 downwards.
GTTAAGACTAATGACTAACTAGTACGTCTTTTAAAAGCAACAGCACACATTAGAAACGGAAAGGAATCAACATGTTCTAGTGAACATAAATGACTTGACTTCAGTTATTCTCATTCTGGTACCCCCCCCCCCCCCACACACACACACACACACACACACACGTGACTGAACCATTTTTCATATATTCTAAGGAAACAGAACGAGAGCATCTAAACACAACAAATGTTACAGGATTACAGCGTGGAGGTAAACCTGATGTCTGTATGCTGATGCCACTACATCAGCATACAGATTTTTCTGTATATGGCAAAAAACAAATAAAAAAAGCTGAGGACATTAAACATGGCCGGAATGTGACTAATACAAATAAAACAGTAACTGTCTTGTGTATGACCTCATCAGTAAGCCACAAGCCTGTGGAGGAATTTTCTGTTGCTTGAGTTCAGTGAGGTTTGCAGACATGCTTCTGCACAGCTCTCCTAACATGTACGTATGGATGGATAAGCGCGCTTCAAATATGAATTATTCCAACACCTTGATTCAGCTGGAACCTGAACTAAACTGCTATTTTTTTTATCAAATGTCGGTGCAGCACATGAATAATAACCCTGAATAACCCTTACATGTTGCTGCTGTGACGTTTCTAGCGTTTCACTGCGTTCCTTAAAACAACTGTCACTTGCCTCCAGGAACAGCAGTTATTTTAACAGACAAGCTCATCTTTTACTTGTTGCATCTTTCCCTAAATAAAGAATTCAGATGCCATAAAAATGCATCCAATCAAGGAAACGTTATATATCGGATTAATGATGTAACGCCTTCGCTAAATGTTTATTTTCTAACATTTTATTTTGAATTGTGACACAAATATTTCTCCTGCATATTTTAACACGTTAAAATAAGCAGAAACACTTAGCTTAAGATAAGAAACAACTGCCCTAGAGGACTGTTCCTCTCACAGAAGCTTTAGAACCATAACTTTGACAGACAACGTTTCACAAATCTTTTCTGAAGCAGAAAATACTCCCAACGCAGCAAACAAATCCGTGTTGTTCCACTGAATGAGCATCACGTTAAACGACCGGTGAGCTGTTCCAGCTAGCTACACGGCTAACACAGCAGTTTGCGTTTGAAAACTCCCACATCTCCGGACAGCTGAAACTTTTAGTGAACTAGCCGTGGTGCTGCTCCAGGTGTTCGGCGTCTGGTCTGTACTTTCAACGACATGTTGTCGGAAGCCAGAATAAACCCACGAACTCTAACAGGAAGAGCAACCCGGCGAGCTAGCGCTACGCTAGGTCCGGTAGCTTTCGGTTAGCTTACATGCAGAGGTGTCATGATGACTATAGGTGGCAAAACAGTCACAACCCATTTCAGTACAAACAGATAAAATCTTTAACGACTGTGTCAGGATGCTGGCTGTGCATTTGAAAGGGGCACAAAAGGCGAAACATGCCCTGCTTTCTCAATAACGTAGCTAGGCCCCGGTGCAAATGCTGGGACAGCTAACGAACCCAGTCCGGACTCTGTTGACAAACCGGAGGTGGATTTGTGAAAACTGAAGGTGTTGCTGTCAGGACACACAAAAATCCCCAGAACCTACCCTGCAGCGCCGAAGACTGGAGAGTGGCCCCAGAAGTGCCGTCTATGACTTTGATGCTGCCCCGGCTGGTGACGGCTAAAATAGCGTTAAGGGCCGGGTGGTAGGAGAGGCTCCGCAGGCCCTCCTCGTCGCAGCGCAGGCATCCATCTCTCACCACAATCCAGTCCGAGGAGGCACACAAGCCGGAGCCCGGCGACGAACCGGAGCCCGGCGAGGCCGCGGCCGCCATCTTCACGTATTTTTTTCCCTTTCTCTTTTTTTCTGGATATGTAAGGATCCAACGGTAAACGTAAAACTACTAAATCTACGAGACTAAGTCGGAACCATCAGTCCCCTGCCACTGCTGACTCCTTCTGCTCCTGGTTCTCCTCCGCCCGGTACCATCAGCAGTGAGGAACTCCGGTCTTGGCTCTGTGTCAGTTACGCACTCCGCCGCTCTGCGTCACATCTCGCGATTACACCAACTAGAACCGAGAACAGCTGATGGACAAAATAATGGGAATATTAAAATTGTTTTCCCCACGAGCTCCAAGAAATCAATATTACATTTTTAAAATTAGTCCGACAAAAACTTGGATTAACTGACTGCGATATTTTATCCGACCCCCGCATCACTGTAAAAGTCCTCTTTAGTGACTGGCAACGATTGAATGACGTGGTTTGGTTTGTGCTAGTTATCATTGGTCCTTGTCAGACACGTGACCTGCGTGTCAACCACACCCCCTTATCGCCATTATAGGTGAATGACAACCATCGTGAATGACTCGCGTTGCTAGGGCAAGCTGCAACTGAAGACGAAGCAGAACAAGTGGAAAGGATGGATACAAAGAACAAGGATGAACACTTCCCTACAGGGATGAAGTTGTGAAGGAGGATAGGGATCAGAATGTTCAGAAATCGTCTCCAATCGACATTGTAGATCCCAACGACCTGAAGGGAAACAAATGGAGCTCAAACACTGCTGATAATAAATCACCTGAGTCAACGTACTACTACTGCAACACGTTTATAATCAAGTAAAAGTTAAAAGTAACCGCTAACACGGGTTTTATTTCTGGGTGGGCCTTAATTAAACACGTTATTACGCTAGACATGTTTGTTTTCATTTTGACCAACAGTTTAATAAACGTCATGATCATTTCCTCTTGTCATTTTTATTTGTAGAATAATAAATAAAAATTCACAATTTCATTTTCATTAAAGAGCAAGTCACCCCCTACCAGAGCATTACTCCGCTCCCACTTCCTGTTTGAAAAATGCAACAAATGCTGTTGCCTAGCAGACCGAGAGGGGGGAGACGCTAACACACACACACACACACACACAGGCTCACAACGACATTGTGACATCATATGGTACCAGCTAACGTTCTAGGGTACCTCTTAGCCAATAGCGATGGCAGATTTAAATTCAAATGCTGTGCAGAGTTTTTACCTGACAACGGCACAACACTGCCAGTTTTAGGCAGAAGATTTAAATTTTAAATAAAATGCACTAAAGTGCAAAACTATTGAGTCTGAATGTGGCAGATGAGGTGGTCAGCTTTTTATTGTTGGCGCAGCTGCACCGGTTCAGATGATGGACGCTGGGGTCAATCATTGAGGTCACCTGGGTGGTGAGACAGGAGACGTCCAGCGTGCCTGGGGTCATTGAGGAAGCCGTGCTTACGGGTTTACTTTGATCTTCTTCAGGGCTGGGCAATAAATCTAAAATGTATCATTATCAAAATTTCTGACTCTTATCGAGATAATTTTTTCCGCGTCAATATATTTGATCTGAAAAAATGAAAAGATGTGCAGGTTGGCAACGTTCATGTCCCTTTAAGAAGCTGTACCACCTTGACTCGAGTAGCCCCACATTTAGCCCCGCCCCAATCTCCGGGAGGCAGTCAGGGGTAGTTTCCCCTGACTGCCTCTCGTCAGGGGTAGTTGGGATTCACTGCTGCAGAATCAGATGGACCTTAAAGAGCAAGTCACCCCCAAATCAACAATTTTTTCTGATTAACTGTATAAAGATGTGCAAGTTGGCAACGTTCATGTCCCTTTAAGAAGCTGTACCACCTTGACTCGAGTAGCCCCACATTTAGCCTCGCCCCAATCTCCGAGAGGCAGTCAGGGGTAGTTTCCCCTGACTGCCTCTCGTCAGGGGTAGTTGGGATTCACTGCTGCAGAATCAGATGGACCTTAAAGAGCAAGTCACCCCCAAATCAACAATTTTTTCTGATTAACTGTATAAATGCGTGTCTAATCGTGCTGCAGACACGTGTAGTCAATAGTTTTGCACTTTTGTGCATTTTAGTTAAAATTTAAATTATCTGCCTAAAACTGTCAGTGTTGTGCCGTTGTCAGGCAAAAACTCTGCACTGCATTTGAATTTAAATCTTCCATTGCTATTGGCTAAGAGGTACCCTAGAATGTTAGCTGGTACCATATGATGTCACAATGTCGTGAGCCTGTGTGTGTGTGTGTGTGTATTTGTTAGAGGCTCCCCCCTCTCCGTCTGCTAGGCAACAGCATTTGTTGCATATTTCAAACAGGAAGTGGGAGTGGAGTAGGACTCTGGTAGGGGGTGACTTGCTCTTTAAGCAACATTTGTTCCTTTAAAAGATGTGCTTTAAAAATAGACAAACTAAGGTTCTCACAGACTGAAGGTGCCTCCCAACTTTCAAAGTGGGGACGCAAAGCTAACATTGTTCCCCCTTGTTGGCTACAGGCCTCCTTCAGATGTGGAGATGAGAAATCCCAGCGTAACAGCAGCATGTGCTATGCTATAAATAAGAGAAAACGATTTATGTTGCTCGTGCATCAGTAGGTCTGTAAGCCCACTGAAACATAAAGATCAGGCTAAAGTTGAAATAAATCTAGCGTAGAAATCTAGACAGAGTGTAGCAGAAGCAAAATTATTTTGCTCGGCCAGTCGTATATTCAGGTACGTAAAATGGCTTAAATATGCGTCCAGCTGAGATGTTGATGAAGCCGGTGTCGGTACAGGATCTGCTCGGGTGCAAAATCGGCTCAGGGTCCTTCGACTGCCGATGACGTCAAAGTACGGCAAACCGACTCGGACAAAATACACTACACCTCTATACTGTTGGAAAGAATTTAGCACTTTCGTTATTAAAATAACGTTTCTTAAGACGTAAGTTTGTGTTTATAATGGTATTAGTAAAATAAAACACTATATCTTATTCATAATGTTGAACTCCTCTTTGAGCACATCCCTTGAAGAATCATAGGTATTAGCAACACCTGTGAAATTGTATTTGCAGGAAAGAAGTGTGTCCCGTTTATTTAAGTATTTTTGTGTTTAGAGTTTTTGACGTCTTGTCATAGACTGTAGCTGCTAGCCAAAACTCTGGAGTTAAAAGTTTTCTGGCTTTACTAAAAAACCTGTCTGTATTTATTTGATTGATGGTATTTTTACTTTCTATTAGACTCCAAATGTAATCATTTGGCACGTTTGTAATTCATTATTTGCAATAATGTAATCGGCGATATTAGCATTAGCGTTTCTATGGGTTTTTCCCATGTATATTAGCATTGCGCTAACCACTCGCTGCCAAATTGCAGCCTTTGAGATTAGAAAATCTCCTGGCTTTAGTAAAATACCTGTCTGTACTTATTTGATTGATGGTATTTTTACTTTCTATTAGACTCCAAATGTAATCATTTGGCACGTTTCTAAATCATAATTTGTAATAATGTAATCGGCGATATTAGCATTAGCATTCCTATGGGTTTTTCCATGTATATTAGCATTGCGCTAACCACTCGCTGCCAAATTGAAGCCTTTGAGATTAGAAAATCTCCGTTTGTCACATCGCAATTTAATTGCACATGCAGTTAATCGTTCAGCCCTAATATACATGCAGCTCTATGCTACAAGTGTATTTTCAAAGAGGTAATGATGGATTTCTTTGTAAAAGTTGTCCATCTTTCCAATAGAAAGATTTGCCTGGACCAACGTAACATGATAACAACGTAACGTGATTACGTAATTCCGTAAGGTTCATGTTCAGCCAATCAACTACTTAGACGTCATCGGCAGTCGACGGACCCCGAGCCGATCTTGCACCCGAGCAGATCCTGTACCGACACCGGGAGGCTAAAGGCCAGGCCTCCTCAGGCGGAGGAGTGTTGGATTTCCTTCTGAATGAAGTCGGTCTAAAACAGAATCAGGAGCAGAAAGACACCCCGCCTGCTTTCAGGACCCAAACGGCACCTTAAGGGTTATAAAAATCAGCCAGCAGATCTGTGAGATGATGGGTGACCTTCTCATCCTGTAACAGTGAAAACATGAGCAGAAGCCCAGTGTCGTATCTAGTTCCTCCATCATGAACATATTATTTACACATTTACATCAAATCATTCAGTTTCATTTATTCTCACACCAACAACCCTGCAGAGGACCATAAACCACAGAGAAAATGAAGGGACAGAAGTGCACGGCTGAACGAGACATTTTTGAGCTTCAAGCTGCAAAATTATTAGCATTTTATTAACCAAAGACAGCAGGAGTAAAAGTATTTACAGTGATAATATTTATATTTCCCCACAGCCCTCAAATGAACAGCGTTAAAAAAGGAAATGGACACCTTTTTAAAATAAACTCATTATTGTGCGACCGAGGCCAATGTCTGTGATGAGGCCCAACTAGTCCAGTTACACACCAGTATATAGCGACAGGAAGTAGATATACAAAAGGAAAACAGGGTATATGAGAAGAGGCTTCTTTGTTTTGAATTCATCTCCGACGAGAAGTGAAGCAGCGCTGTACGCAGCCCAGAACACGCCCAACAGCTGGAGGGAGAGAACACAGACATCAGAACACCTGACAGGTCTCGCCTTTAGCCCAGATGGCACCTTTACATTAATAAAAACTACTTTATTTACTCGTTTTTTTTTTTGTCTGATCAATGTTTTGCTGATCTGAAACATATAAACGAAACATAACCCTGACCAGAACAAGTAAACAAATCCTGTGTTAATAAAACTCTTTACTGTTGTTTCACAGATCAAACTTTAGGATTCAGCTGCCATCCCAGCTAATTACCTTCTCACCATCATTAATTCAGTCAGTTTAAAGCCAATAAAACCAAAGTGAGGTTTGATCCTTTTTATCTGCAAGTTTTACAAAAGATTACTCTTTTTACAGCAAGTTTTTCCCTTTTTGCAACATTTCAAAGAACATTTCGGGCGATTTTGTCTTTTAAAGCAAAGATATAAAAGATTTCTCTGACTTACTTTGATCAGTGTAGAAACGACCTCCAGCCTTCCGATCACTAGGAGCAGAGGGGCGATGACTATGAGCGGAAGAAGGGAATATCCTATCACTCCAAGCACCTGGCCGTAAGAAACCTGCTCAAAACACCAACAGGAACCACATGATTTATTTGAACCAATCAGAAGTTACAGCCGGTTGTTTGGTTTCCCTGCAGAACTTACTTCCCCACCGAGAACACGAGCCAAAAGGAAGATCGTTAGAGATCCAAAGATCCAGATGGTGATGATCCAAGACACAACCTGCCAAACAAAACCACATTTTAGCCTCAGTGTGAGTTTGGAGAAGACCCAGACCGCTGATATTCTCGGCTCAGAGGCAAAAACACTAAAAATAACTCTAAATGGTGAAATAAATAAAATCAACAATCAGAAAAATCAGGTGTTTTAGACGCACTCTGTACAGTTTGTTTTATTGCAAAAATAATGAGGACAGAAAACAGAAAATCGTGAGTTTTGTGTTGATATAAAGCTGTGTTGATCCAGACAGGAGATGGGAATTAATTTATAAGTTATAACCAGATTTAGACTGAGGGCCACTGGTCAACATGGTTGGTGGAAGCAGATGATCCAGCTGTGCTGTGGGTGTCCCGCTCACCCTGAACTGCCCGTAGATGGAGATCATGGAGAAAAGGAGCACTACAGCCAGAGGGCCCCAGAAGTCCGGGTTGTCTCGTACGACCTGCCGGTTGTAACCCAGAGATGGCATGGGCATCAGCACACATCGGATCTTATAATAGATGTCCTTCAGGTCAATGTCCAGCTCTTCCCTGAAAAGGAGACACACGGCTACAATGACCGACAGCAACAACTCAACACAATCCACAATAAACAGGATTCCAGCTCAAGTGTTTCTGTTGATCTCATTGTTCGTGGTCTGTGAATCAGGGACTTCTTCTAACTTCCTACCGTCACCCTAATGTGTAGAGAAGAATCAGACATGTGAACCTGAAGGCTAGGAGCAAAATTGATTAGAAAACCCTCGTACAGAAGAGGTTTGCTTTCTTCGTTCTCCTCTTCCTCCACCTCCAGCAGCCAGCCATAGCCTCGTTGCCTCAGGAAGGTGGTGGCGTACGGATCTTTACCTCCATCACTGTCCATGTTTAGTTTCACATCCGGAGTGCTGATGGTGCCGCTGAGGTCTGAGAAGAGCACAGATGATTTCAGACTGTCGGCTTTCTTCACAGATACTCAGCATAAAGATGCACAAACATTTCTTTATGCAGCCAGAAGATCAGCAATGACTGACTCAATACATACTAATATAAATCATACATGGAGTCAGACATATGTTTGATTGATACAATAAACCCCCGAAAACACAAAATAAAAGTTTTGTTTTACGGGTTATTTTGGATTCAAATGTTATAAAACAACACATTAATGTTCCACATGCGTCATCTAAAATACAGACAAATGCGCCGGTGGGTACATGTAGGAGAACTGGACCAAAATCATCTGCAATGGGTCCAAAAATGAGCTCAATCTCCTTCATGAAACAAAAATAGTATCAGTTTAATGACTTCATATCTACTTGTTATTCGTGTAGCTGGAATTCCAGCTAGAACATGATGCTAGGCTAGGCTAATAAACAGTACAAATAGTCATCCTCTACGTTTAATAATTTCGCGGAGAATTAAGTTAACTGACTGAGCTGACGCGTTGTTTTACCAAAATAAAACTTATGTAAAATATTTAACAGAGCTGCTGTTGAACGTCACGGCCTACAGCTGTGTGGCGCTGCTAGCATTAGCTTACCCTCAGCTTCCGAAGAGGAGACGAAGGTAAAATCTCCGTTTGTCGGAGAGAACTGCATGTTTGTTTTTTCCTTTGCTGCTTCTCCCATCAGCTCCAGAGTAATGGCATTTACTTGAACAGTTGGTGAAATATGCCGAGGCTCGTTAATGAAGCTGTCATTGATCACAGCTCATCGGGAAAGTTTAATTATTGCATTTTGTTTTCGTTCAGCCCTAGCGCTGCGGTGGTCAACAAACCGGAAGTCAGGAGGAAGCTGAAAACAGACACGTCTTAACGCGTGTTCAGGGCCCCGTCGCATTGCTCGGACATTAGAAACACCAATAATAAAATGAAAAAATAAAATAAATTAAAATTGAGTGTGTGGATGAAAGCCCAGTTTCAAACTTGGTAATGATGGCTCTTTGTTCATTGATTTGCAAATCTTTTGAGCCAGGGACAAACTGAAAGTACTTGCAGGCGAGAAACAACAGAGCACCTAAACTAAATTAATGAAACAAACCTATTTTAAAGCCTCTCCCTGGGCTGCCACCTTACCCTGGTGGAGGGGTTTGAGTGTCTCAATGATCCTAGGAGCTAAATTGTCTGAGGCTTTCTGCCTCTGGTAGGGTCACCCATGGCAAACAGGTCGTAGGTGAGGGATCAGACAAAGAGCAGCCCGAAGACCTCTTATGATGAATTATATAAATGGAAACCGTGTTCCCTCGCCCAGACGTGGGTCACCGGGGCCCCCCTCTGGAGCCCATGGAGCCCGGCCGGGCACAGCCCTTACCATGGGCTCACCACTCATGGGAGGGGCCAAAGGGGTCGGGTGCAGTGTGTGACAGGTGGTAGTCGAGGGCAGGGACCTTGGCGGTCTGATCCTCAGCTACAGAAGCTGGCTCTTGGCACATGGAATGTCACCTCTCTGGTGGAGAAGGAGCCTGAGTTGGTGTGTGAGGTTGAGAGGTTCCGACTAGATATAGTCGGACTCACCTCAACGCATGGCTCTGGCTCTGGAACCAGTTTCATTGAGAGGGGTTGGACTTTCTACCACTCTGGAGTTGCTCCCACTGAGAGGTGCCGAGCAGGGGCGGGCATACCAGTTGTCCCCCATCTTGGTACCTGTACGTTGGGGTTTACCTCAGTGAATGAGAGGGTAGCCTCCTTACGCCTACGTGTGGGGGGACAGCTCTGACTGTGGCCTGTGCTTATGCACCTAACTACAGTTCAGACTACCCACCCATTTGGAGTCTTTGGAGGGGGTGCTGGAAAGCGCTCTTTCCAGTGACTCCCTCGTTCTGTTGGGGGACTTTAACGCTCATGTGGGCAACGACAGTGGGACCTGGAGAGGTGTGGTTGGGAGGAACGGCCCCCCTGATCTGAATTCGAGGGGTGTTTTGTTATTGGACTTCTGTGCCAGTCATGGATTGTCCATAATGAACACCATGTTCACACATAAAGGTGTCAATATGTGCTCTTGGCACCAGGATACCTTGGGCTCCAGCTCGATGATCGACTTTGTTGTTGTTTCGTCTGACCTGCGGCCGCATGTCTTGGACACTCGGGTGAAGAGAGGAGCGTAGCTGTCAACTGACCACTACCTGGTGGTGAGTTGGCTCAGATGGTGGGGGAGGATGCCGGTCAGACCAGGCAGGCCCAAACGTATCGCGAGGGTCTACTGGGAACCTCGGCAGAGTCTCCTATCAGAAGGAGCTTCAACTCCCACCTCCGACAGAACTTCCAAAATGTTCTGGGGGAGGCGGGGGACATTGAGCCTGAATGGACCCTGTTCCGTGCCTCCATTGTTGAGGCGGCCGACCGGAGCTGTGGTCACAGGATCGCCGGTGCCTGTCGTGGTGGCAACCCCCGAACCCGCTGGTGGACACCAGCGGTTAGGGATGCTGTCAAGCTGAAGAAAGAGTCCTATCAGGTCTTTTTGGCCTGTGGGACTCCAGAGGCAGCTGATGGGTACCGGCAGTCCAAGCGGAACGCGGCTTGGGTGGTCGCCAAGGCAAAAACCCGGGCATGGGAGGAGTTCGGTAAGACGCTGATGCTGCTCTGCAATATCGCGTGGACATCGGGGGCAGTCCCACTGGACTGGCAGACTGGGGTGGTGGTCCCCTTATTTAAAAAGGGGGACCGCAGGGTGTGTTCCAACTACAGGGGGATCACACTCCTGAGCCTTCCTGGTAAGGTCTATTCAGGAGTTCTGGAGAGGAGGGTCCGTTGGATTGTTGAACCTCAGACTCAGGAGGAGCAATGTGGTTTTCGTCCTGCCCGTGGAACACTGGACCAGCTCTATACCCTTAGGGGGATCCTGGAGGGTGTGTGGGAATTTGCCCAGCCAGTCTACATGTGTTTTGTGGATTTGGAGAAGGCGTTTGACCGCGTCCCTCGGGGGGGGTGGGGGGTGGGGGGTGGGGGGGGGGTTACTCCGGGAGTATGGGGTACCAGGCTCTCTGATACAGGCTGTTAGGTTCCTGTATGACCGGTGTCAGAGCTTGGTCCGCATTGCCGGCGGTAAGTCGGGCTCATTCTCAGTGAGAGTTGGACTCCGCCAAGGCTGCCCTTTGTCATGATTCTGTTCATAACCTTTATGGACAGGATTTCTAGGCACAGCTAAGGTGGTGAGGGCATCCGTTTTGGTGGCCTGAGTATCAGGTCTCTGCTTTTTGCAGATGGTGTGTTCCTGTTGGCTTCATCAGAATGTGATCTTCAGCTTTCGCTGGAGCAGTTTGCAGCCGAATGTGAAGCAGCTGGGGTGAGAATCAGCTCCTCTAATCTGAGACCATGGTCTTGATTCGGAAAAGGGTAGAATACCTTCTCCGGGTCAGGGATGAGGTCCTGCCCCAAGTGGAGGAGTTTAAGTATCTCGGGGTCTTGTTCACGAGTGAGGGAAAACTGGAGCGTGAGATCGATGGGCGGATTGGTGCTGCATCTGCAGTGATGCGGGCGTTGTACCGGTCTGTCGTGGTGAAGAGAGAGCTGAGTCAGAAGGCGAAGCTCTTGATTTACCGGTCGATCTTTGTTCCTACCCTCACCTATGGTCATGAGCTTTGGGTAGTGACCGAAAGAACGAGATCGCAGATACAAGCGGCCGAAATGAGTTTTCTCCGAAGAGTGGCTGGGCTTTCCCTTAGAGATAGGGTGAGAAGCTCGGTCATCCAGGAGGGTCTCGGAGTAGATCCGCTGCTCCTCCACATCGAGAGGAGCCAGTTGAGGTGGCCTCCTGGATGCCTCCCTGGTGAGGTTTTCCAGGCATGTCTAACTGGGAGGAGGCCTAAAGGAAGACCCAGGACACGGTGGAGGGACTATGTCCCTCACCTGGCCAAGGAACGCCTTGGGATTTCCCCGGAGGAACTGGCCCAAGTGGCCGGGGAGAGGGAAGTCTGGGCCTCTCACTGTAGGCTACTGCCCCCGCGACCTAACCCCGGGTGAAAATGGATGGATGGACCTATTTTAAAACCTTTGCATTTCTCTTCACAACAATTAAAAATAATCGGCTTTTTTTCAGACTTCACATTAGTAAAACACCTGAACATGATATTTTTAAGGTGTATCTGCATCAACAGCCCGTGCTGATGAGTCCTGACTTGAGGGTTGCACAAATCCCTCAGAGGAGGAGTCAGGCAGGCCAGGCTAGAGGAGAACAGATGTCCAGTGGGCCACACGTTGGACACCCTTGGAGGACCCTTGGATTTTTTATACATAATAATTAAAAAAAATGTTTGCTTTTGCAAAGTTCAAATAACAGATCTCCATGTGATGGTGTGATGGTTTATTGGTGCAAAAGAGCATTTTGCACATCTTTGAGACCTCAGCACCATAATGTCAAACAGACACAAACTCTGACATCCTGTTTAGGTAAACTAGTCCACCTTTAAGCTAATTTAAATGTTTGCTGTTATGTACAGGAAATCACTTTTCACATAAAACTGTTGCGGCCGGCCCAGCAAGACTCTACTTTATTTACTGAAGTAGAAAAAAAGGAACAGGAAGTATTGTGTGATTATTGTCCGCCAGCACATGAACATCTAGTAGAGATTCATCATGTCTACAGCTGTGGTTCTTTTTGAAACGTGCACAGCTTAACTCTAGACAGTCACAGAGGAAGTCTGAAAGGAGAAAATCCTAAACTGATCCAAAAAGTTTAGGAATAAATTCATTACAACTATGACAACTATTATCATATTAAATATAATGAACAAATAATTATAAAAACAAAACATTTTATGCTATCCATCCAAATATCAGTCATTTTAAATTGCATTAAGTCAATATTCGGCAATTTATTATTATTAGTAGTAGTAATTTATAGTTTAATTGATTATTTACACACCTAGTGAATGTATTTGTATCTGCTCCTTTTTGTTTAATGCATGCTTATTTCATTGGTTTTGCTTCATAGCATGTTATTGCTCCAGTTAATGTGTCTGTCTTTCTGTTTGATTTCTCTTCTTATGTGTGTATTTTAAAAAAGGGAACTATTTAGAAGAGAAACGAGAAGATGATTAAATCAACATAAACGTTTAAATAGTCTGATCTACAGTTTAATCTTTATAATAAAATAATTAACATCAATCAAGTCCGGATTCAGTCACAAAATCAATCAATAGATAAATAAATCTGAGTCTACAGTGGTGTCACTGTCGCCACCTGCTGGCCCAAATATTACTTTACAGCCATCTTGCTAACTCCTCCCTCTTCGTCCAAACAACAAATGGTAACATGTCTTACTAAATCAGTTTTCTCATCCAGCCAATAGCAGCCTTTCTCCCGAGTCTCAGCTTTTGCCGCTAAAACCAAACCCGCTAATGCTCTGCGTTGCTCAGCCGTGTGTATGTGGAGGATTTACCAAAAAAAGGTAAGATTTCGTTTTTAAACCACTGAAATAAAACAATATGTAGCGGTTTGCCTGTTCGAGTTCGCGTACCCTGGATGTCGGTTGTAGTACCGTTGGGTTATGTGAACCTGTTTTATTATTTTGTGGCGCTTTTTTGTCAAAATTATGTTTGGAGATTTATGGATTTAACATTTTCTCTCGTCTGGAATATGTTAAAAACGCTAAAAGGGGTTTCTTAAACACCTAACGGTGGATTTTATGTTAACTTAAGATGCTTAGTTCTTTTAAAATGATCAAATTCAGCTAAGAGGTAATGAAAAGAACTGAAAACAGCTGCAGGTTTAAACCTGTCTGAGGGTCCTGCAGGTTTTTATTTGGGGACTGAAGGTGACATCTATTTCAGAGAGGTGAAGATCTGCAGGCACCTGTGATTAGTGGATATTGTGCACACATCAGTGCACATGCAAAACCACAAACCAACATCACAAGTTTTAACTTTTTTTCTAAACAAAACGTGTGCAAACTCACCCAAATTGTGCAGTAGAAGGATTGCTGCTATACATCTTCATCTACTCTAGTGAACATGCCTGAGTGTTGAGTAGATTATCAAAGAAAGACAAAAAAGTTCGATTTTACAGCAAATAGAATCTTATCTGAATTGACCATCAAACACAACCTGAACTTTTGCTGTCATCATCAGAAAACACCAACACCTCGTTAACTGTTTACTTCCCTCTGCAGGTTCCCCACAAGCTGCCAGATTTCTCTAAATCCTCCTTATTGGCCTTTTTGTGTTTTAGTTGATCATCATTTCTGTTCTGTACATTAAAGTTGCATGTCAGTAAAGCAGTTTTTATTTGTTGATTCTTTCTCAGGTCTGTAATTCGTGTGAAAATGGGAATTTCTGGGCTGTTGCAGTTCATCAAAGATGCAGCAGAGCCCGTCAACGTGAAGAAGTACAAAGGCCAGACGGTGGCTGTGGACACGTACTGCTGGCTGCATAAAGGAGCTTTTTCTTGTGCCGAGAAGCTGGCAAAGGGGGAACCAACCGACCAGTGGGTAGTTTTATTATTAAATGAATAAAAACAACCACGTAATACCCAGGTGTGACGCCGGCTCTAACACGTTTCCTGTTGCAGGTATGTGTGGTACTGTATGAAGTTTGTAGACATGTTGTTGAACTTCAGCGTTAAACCCATCCTGGTGTTCGACGGACGCAACCTCCCGTCCAAACAAGAGGTGGAAAAGGCTCGCAGACAGTGAGTAAAACCAGTTCTGTAGACTCCTGCCCATAGAAACATCATCACCATATTTATAGCCAGACAGAAATGAATTGTTGCAGATTTAGCAGAACGTTCAGATAATTTTTTCTGTCGTTGGTCACATTCAGAGCCTTCGCCTCTAATGGGAGGTTATTGTTCTAGAAGCACACGTAGCCGTGGCCTTTAGGTCTGAATGTTTCTTTGTTGTTTAAAGAGCAAGTCATCCCCAAATCAACTTTTTTTCTGACAAACTATATAAATGTGTGTCTAATCGTGCTGCAGACACGTGTAGTCAGTAGTTTTGCACTTTAGTGCATCTTAGTTAAAATTTAAATATTCTGCCTAAAACTGTCAGTGTTGTGCCGTTGTCAGGTAAAAACTCTGTACTGCATTTGAATTTAAATCTGACATCGCTATTGGCTAAGAGGTACCCTAGAACATTAGCTGGTACCGTATGATGTCACAATGTCGTTGTGAGCCTGTGTGTGTGTGTGTATTTGTTAGCGGCTCCCCCCTCTCGGTCTACATTTGTTGCAGTTTTCAAACAGGAAGTGGGAGTGGAGTAAGACTCTGGTAGGGGGTGACTTGCTCTTTAAATCAGACGAGCCTGTTGGGAGGCTCAAATAAACCATCCGTACTCGCTCAGCTGATTATCTGTGAGGATGTTTCTCTCTCTCTCTCTCTCTCTCTCTCTCTCTCTCTCTCTCTCTCTCTCTCTCTCTCTCTCTCTCTCTCTCTCTCTCTCTCTCTCTCTCTCTCTCTCTCTCTCTCTCTCTCTCTCTCTCTCTCTCTCTCTCTCTCTCTCTCTCTCTCTCTCTCTCTCTCTCTCTGTGTGTGTGTTAAAGTACTTCCTGTTTCCACTAGTGATGCACGATAATGAATTTTTCAACCGATCATTCCTGCTTCTTATATCCGCTAACCGATAACCAACTGATTACTGCTTTTTTAAAAATATCTGGAGAAATTACTTAGAAGTACAAAGTAACAGTGTATAGCTCTGATTACTTTTTCAGCACTATAGCTACCTGAAAAGAAACAGAACAAAAATTTGTACTAAAGTCATTTTATTCACGTTCTTCAGCATAAATGACATGCTTTGATAATCTGTAAACAATGAGAGTCCATTATTGCCTGAACAAATACTTTAACTTAAAAAAATCCAGCAACTCCGTTTTCTCAGTACCGTTACATTACTTACCTAAATAAAGTGCTTACGCTTGAAGTAAGGTGCATGCTTGCTGCTTACTCTGAAAATAAAATGTATCCTTAACCTGTTTACTAACTCTCGTCTGGTTCTGATCCCCGTGAGCCAGCGATGTGAAATCCTCTATGTTTGCCTCCACTCCAGACTCAGTGTTTCAGAAATCTGATGTAATATTTCCTGAGATGGATCCTGACACCTGAAATGGTTTTAGCTTCATCATTAAAGCCTGATCTGGGTTTAATGGACTCTGGCTGATGTGAACTCCTGGGAATAGTTGTATTATTTGACTTCTTGCATGTATTCTTGATGGATCCTGATAGATTTCTAACCCAACTCTAGGATCGTTAAACTCTTTTCTGCAGACTAAACTCTGAAGCATGAACAGATGTCTGTGCTTTCAGACCGGACGGGTGTCTGAGCAGAACACGATGAATTCATATTCAGAATCAAACTTCTCAGGAATTGTTTTCAGATCGTTCTGATATGAAGTATCGGATATGAACTAATGGTCCGTGCCAACCACAGTAATGCTGCTCCTCAGGTCTGGTCGTTCTCGGAGACGTTGACTTGTTTGTTCTAAGCGCTGCGTTCCACAGCAGCAACAGAGCTACATTGTTATGTGTGACAGCGCAGGAAGGAATGTTCAGACCTGCAGAAGTCCACCTCAAACATACCAGCAGGCCTCCGCTGCAGCCGTGACGGCCCACGCCTTACTCCCCTCGTCTGTAACTGAGATGTCCTTCTCTAGAAATCCCTTCAGAGGAAGGAACTCGCAATAACTTCAGCTTCTTTCCAGACGCAGAGAAGCTAACCTCCAACGCGGCAAACAGCTGCTTCGTGAGGGTAAGCCGTCCGAGGCGAGAGACTGTTTCAGCCGCTGTGTTAACATCACGCCCGCCATGGCTCACAACCTCATTAAGGTGAGGGTCAAGTCGCAGCCGCCAGGCGATGAGGCAAAGAACCGAATCAGCAACAGCACATTCATCTGGTGTGTGTGTGTTTTTCTCTCTCTCTCTCTCTCTCTCTCTCTCTCTCTCTCTCTCTCTCTCTCTCTCTCTCTCTCTCTCTCTCTCTCTCTCTCTCTCTCTCTCTCTCTCTCTCTCTCTCTCTCTCTCTCTCTCTCTCTCTCTCTCTCTCTCTCTCTCTCTCTCTCTCTCTCTCTCTCTCTCTCCCCTCCTGTATAAGTGTGTGTGTGTGTCTCTCTCTCTCCCCTCCTGTATAAGTGTGTGTGTGTGTCTCTCTCTCTCCCCTCCTGTATAAGTGTGTGTGTGTGTGTCTCTCTCTCTCCCCTCCTGTATAAGTGTGTGTCTCTCTCTCTCCTCCTGTATAAGTGTGTGTGTCTCTCTCTCTCTCTCTGTATGTATGTTTGTGTGTGTATGTGTGTTTCCCCCCCCCCCCCCCCTCCTCCTGTGTGTGTGTGTGTGTGCGTGTGTGTGTCAGGCTGCCAGGACCCGAGGGGTGGACTGTGTGGTGGCTCCTTATGAGGCTGACGCTCAGCTGGCTTACCTCAACAAGTGCGGTTTGGCTCAGGCGGTCATCACCGAGGACTCGGATCTGCTGGCGTTTGGCTGCAAAACGGTATCTGACACATGCTGCACGTGTTCAACAGCTAAACACATTTTAATTTTACAGACCTGAGCTTTTCTGGTATTTGTTTTTGAATAAGTGTCACAGGAAGTTGTCTAATGTGTTTCTGTCACTCAAGCTTACAGTCATACAAAAGTCTCTGTGTTCTGGGATTTTACATATAATCTGAATTTAATCTGGTTCAATGATAATTAATCTAACCTCAAGTTCAGTGTGTGTGCGTGTGTGTGTGCGTGCGTGAGTGAGACGTAGTGAGGGCTGTTGGGGACGACTGCATAAAGGAGGTTCTAGAAGCTGCTGGACTTTCACACACCAGCTGAGCTTCCATTAGCCCATAAATAAAAACTCAGAGCGCCTTGGTATTTCCTCGAGGTCAGACCCTTTTTATTCTGTTCTGATCCGGTAAAGTCTGACATGTGTGTGAGTGCGTGTGCGTGTGTGCGCGCGCGCGTCCGCAATAAATGAATGTAGGATCCTGGTTGGGGGTGGGGGGGGACCAATTTGACAGAAGAAGTGGAGGACTCAGTGTTTTCTGTTTTTGCAGGTGATTCTGAAAATGGACAAGCATGGTAACGGCCTGGAGATCGACCAGAGTAACCTGGGCCGCTGCCGCTCCCTGGGCAACGTTTTCACGGAGGAGAAGTTTCGCCACATGTGCATCTTGTCTGGCTGCGACTACCTGCCCTCGCTGCACGGCATCGGCCTGGGGAAGGCCTGCAAGCTGCTGCGGCTCGCCAGAGACCCCGACATCCTGAAGGTCAGCGGCCGTTTGACTCCTGAGCGTTCAGGTCTTCATCCTGTTGCTCTGACGTCTCGCAGCTTTTTCTCGAGACTCTGAAGCTTTAATGTTTTATTTTTGGGTGAGAATCATGTTTTACTTCTAGTGGGTAGGTTATACCACAGTCAGCCTCTAGGGGCAGTGTGGCCCCTCATCAGTCCTTTCCTATGTTTTAACAGACTTCCTGGGTCTAGAGAGAGCGTAATAAGGGCTGCTGACCCTTTCTACAGCCACAAGCATCAAATTGTGTTTTTGCTGCTATTTCAGACCAGAAGCAGAAACAAACAATCTGAGCCATTTATCGCTCTAATGAACAGAGTCTGTTGTTTACTGGGAGTTCTCTTCCTGTCAGGTGATCAGGAAGATGGGTCAGTACCTGAAAATGAATCTGGTCATCCCTGACGAGTACATGGAGGGGTTTGTTAAAGCCAACAACACCTTCCTGTACCAGCTGGTGTTTGATCCTGTCAGCAGAAAGGTGGTGCCCCTGAACCCGTACCCAAAGCACCTGGACCCGTCCACCCTCAGCTACGCCGGCCTGTATCCTTCTCCCTCACTCCTCCCTCTCTTTCAGAGGTTCTTGTCTCACTGCGCCTGCAGCATTCCCTCCTTGATGGTGACACGTTTAGAAATCTAGATGATGACCGAGGTTTGGATTTGGCCTTGGGAAACCTCAACATCAACACCATGGAGAGGATAGATGACTTCAACCCAGACGAACCAACCCCACAGGTATTGCATCACAGCAAGTCTGCCACATCCAACAGGAAATAAACGTCACTAATGAGCAAACATCTCTCCAGCTGTGTAAAGCTCGCAGTAACAGCTGGAACCAGCCACCGGCTTCAGCCGGGACCAGCATCTGGAGCAGGAGATTTACGCTTGCCTCTGCTGCTCCTCTCCACCCTGCTCAGCAGCCTCCCTCCACCAGGAGGCAGGAGAGAGTCATCAGCCTGGACAGGCTGAAGCTGCAGGCCAAGAGGCCCAGAGAAGGTGAACTGCTGGTTCTGTTGCACAGACACACACCTGGACCCAGCAGGATCGGAGGTCTGATTTAATGAAGCAGCCTGGGTGAAATGAAAACTCTCGGTTCAGTTTTTTAAATGTAGAAAAGATAAAAGCTGATTATGAGATCATTTGTTTACGGTCCTTAAATAGACTTTTCTCCTCTTCGCTCTGAATCAGTTATTTATGTAAGCAGATGTCCTTCAGCTCTGGACAGACACGTTTCTGATATCCGAGACGAGGACAGAGTGATGGATGTGCTCTGGTCTGATAAAAACACGAATGATCTAAAAACTACACCAAATAAACTAAACGGATGTCATCTATGTGAAAAGTCTCTGGCCAATCAGAACTCGTCTGTGTGTTTCTGCAGACTCTTGTTTATCGGATCAGGAAGTTCTTCAGCAGTATTCCACTTCAGAGCTGAAGCGATCCCGGCCGGATCAGCAGCCAGACCGGTCTTCGTCCAGCGCTCAGACACGACCACGCAACCGCTTCGCCACGCTGCTGCAGAGGAGGAACCAGGAGGTCGAGGAGCACGGCGGCCAGGCCACCCGCAGCAGGTGATGTCATCGTGTCCTCACCACGGTTGATTGGCCGATCAGACTCGGTTCTCCTTCAGTTTCAGGAAACAGGAATATTCCACGGGACAGCAGAAGCTCAGGAGGTAGGGCGGGTTGTCCAGTAGTCGGAAGGTTGCAGGTTCAATTCCAACCCTGATCAGAGAATGCTGCTGTTGTGTCCTTGGGCAAGACCCTTAACCCTCCTTGCCTGCTGGTGGTGGTCGGAGGGACCGTCGGTGCGCCCCAGTGCAGCTGTGGCTACATCGTAGCTCATCACCACCAGGGTGTGAAAGAGTGATTATGTTGTAAAGTGCCTTGGGGGGCTGTAGAACCTAAGAAGTTGCTATACAAACACAAACCATTTATCATTTACCAGTTGTTGAGGGAAAACTTTGGAGAAGCTGAGAGTGGGCGGGGCTAAGAAACACCAATAAGAATGAAGATACCTTTGCGGTGATTAGCTTTTCAGTGCTTTGTTGTTATTGGCTGTAGGACTTTAACTTCAGCTGGACTTAGAGGAACTCCGGGTCACTGTCATCCACCATGTTGGCACGATTTGGTCTCGTTTTCTGAAGCGAGCTCACAACGCTGCTGTGAGGGTTTGTGCTCCAGTCACCGGGGTTTTCGTCGTCTGCATGTGTCGTTCTCATCAGCAGAAATCAGCCCAAACATTTTAAGTGTTGGAGGTCAAAGGTCAGCCGTACCTGAGGGATAACCTCTGATATCGACCTGACGCTTCATGGTTCTGCAGGTTTTCTGTTGTTGAATCAGAACTTAAACATCTGAAGCATCACCATGGTTACCGCCAGACTTTCATTCAGTCATTACAGTTATCTGATGGCTGTTTTGTTTCTCCTCACCTGCAGGTTCTTCAGGAGCTCGAACCAGGGGGTGGAGCCAGCATCTGAGGACCGGTCCTCCCTGAGAAGACAAATTCATGACAGTAGTGGTCCTGAAATCCCCTCTGTGGACGCTCCCAGTCCACCTGTGTCTCCTACTAGCACCCCTCCCAGTTCAGCCAGTCAGGGCCTCAAACTGTTCCAGTGGTCCTGCAGCTCCGGCCTGAGCACCCTGCAGCAGTTTCAGTACAAGAAGGAGGGTTTTCCATCTTCCCAAAATGTCCTCAGACCTTCTGGACAGTTGTCCTCTTCACAGTCGTCTTCCCCTGAGATCAAATCAGAGGACAAGGACAACCTCTCAGATTCTCCTCCCTCTGAGGAGGGTACATTTATCTCCCAGTCCCTGTCCCAGTCCTCCTTCACTTCCTGCCAAAAAGAAGCCCTCAACAGCAGCTTCCCCCTCACTGGCCCTGAAGACGCTGCCCCTGTATGTTATATACACACACACACATACACACACTTTGGCTGCTTTCCCAGACAGGCTGTTTAAACCCTAACCCGGTTTCCGAACTCGGATCCGGATCATCTGTCGTTTTTAGGCGTCCTTGTTCTCCTCTTGTCTGGTGAGCAAAGCAGAAACAAATGATTTGTCTTCATTTCTGTGTTTTATCTGATCTCTCAGGAGATGAATTCCACCTCAGATTTAGAACCAGAACCAGAGAGTCCCGTCTGTCCGGCAGAGGCAGACGGGAAACCCGGAATGCTGGGATCAAAGGTGGGTTTCAGCCACAGATCCTCAGAGCTTTATCTCTAACTGGGTTTTTTATAATGAAGGTGTTGGGGACCAGTCTTGACGAATCTTTAACAAAGCTGGGGAGTTCTAGTCAGTTCTAGTTGGTTAGGCTTGTGACCTCTGAGCTAATGCCAAACCCAGACACAGGCAAAAACATTATGACCCATTATGAGGGTGCCGATGAACGGAGCTCAGAGCCACGTGTCCACATTTTACCACGTCTTTGGTCTTTTGGTGTTTTATCCTCTCCTCCGTCTCCCGGTGTCCCTTTCAGGTCTCCGGACTGTCCAGGCTAAAGTCCAGCAGTCGGATTCAAACAGCCAAGATCCAGTCTTTAGGTCCGGCTAGAGCCAGCGGTTTGAGGAAGAGGAGTTCCGGTTCTGGGAAGAAATACTCCTCCACCAATAATGAGAACAACCCCGGGTTCCAGGTCACCATCAGCAGCTTGTGGAAGAACTACAGCTTCAAAAAGTAAGAGAACACCAACGATCCTGGGAATATGTTGGGAATGTTGGAGCTTCCTGTTTGGTTTGTACAGGCCAGATTTCCTCTCTTCTGGTTCTGATTAACAGACTGTTGATCTGATCCGATCGTTCCTCTGACCCAAACCAGCTTCACTGCAGCTCTCGTTCTGATGGTTAAACCAAACGTTCCTCGTTTTAACGACAGACAGGAAAGGAACCCTGGAGGAACGACGGCTGGGAAGCCTTTATCTAATACGCTCTAGGGTAGAAATGTTTGGTTTCAGGTATTTAAGAGTAACTATTGTTGTTATTTCTGAGTAAAAGTTCATTTCTGATCGAAATGGTGGAAATAATAAATAATGGGAGACACTTCAGGTCCCGGAGGAGCAGAACAGACTGACGGAAAGACGGATTTATCTGTGGGCTGTTCTTCATCAGACGCCCATTCTTATACGCAGGAAGTGTCTGTTTACATTCCTCGCTGTCGTTTACTGGATATCCTAGTGTAGCTGTTGGTAGACGTGTTGCTCTGTTGTCTCATCACTCCTTCATAAATCAGTGATTCCTGTAGTTCTGATAAAGTGTGCAAGCATTTATTACTTTAGTGCGGACGGTTCACTGACGAGTGTGTGTCTCCACCAGGGACACACAGAAGATGACTTCCTGTAAGAAAGGAGAGCCCATGTCTCCAGTCAAAGACAACCTGTTGATCAGCTGACCTCTGTGACCTCTGGAGGCTGCAGGCTCTGTGCGTGGCGAAGCTTTCGGACATACCGTGTATGTTTATAACTTGTTATTTCTTCCTGTATAATTAACAATAAAACGTTTTGAATCCGATTCTGTTTGGAGCGTTCTTCGTCCAGCTGCTCCTTTCCTTCAACCCAGTTAAAATGAGTCCGTGAACAGGTATGGTGAGAATGCATAGTTGTGTGTGTGCGTGTGAGCTGAGGTATGCTGTGATGACACCGCTGACGTGCCGAGCACCAGCGTTGGCTTAAAGCTGAATGAGCGTTCTCGGTGCTTCAGCTTAAACGTCCCAGCATCCTCCAGGCTGGAGGACAGCTCCCAAATCCACATCTGTCCCCAAAACCTGTGTGGGACACTCAGAGCTGTAGTCTCAGGTGAACTCCAGTTCCTCCTGGATTCTCTGGGTGGCTTTAACTCCAGAGAAGCAGCTTTCCACATGTGGAACTAGAGTGAATGCTTCCTTAGAGGCAGCAGGGAGATTTGGAGTCTGAGTCCGTCGGCTGACTTGGTAGGTGTGTCTGTTTTAAAATGTCCTTTTCCAGCTCTAGGTCAACACCCAATCCAGCACACCTGATGTGGTTACAGGAGGCCGCCTGAGCCGACTACAGTAAATAAAACAAACACCTCCTCTGAAGGAGGATCTGAATCCATGCAGCGTCGTCACTGATCCACCGTAATGGCTACTGTTTCTGTGACTGACCCAAACGGGTCTGAGTTTACTGCGAACGAGCAGGTAACCTGCAGCCGGGGTGTGTGAGGCCTGTCACAAAGATGAATGTTTCATAAAATGAGTTCAAAGGTAGAGGTTTCTCCACCGTGATGCCGTTGAGCAAGATGCCTGAACTAATCCAGATACCAGGAATGTGTCACTCCCGTCAACAGCTGCCGACGTGGCTTTCGCACCTGTTTACGCCGACACCAACCAGGTTATCTGCCCCAGAGTCTGTTTTATGGAACAAACGTGATCAAGAGGAATCCTCTTCTGGGGCTGGGATTAAAGTCATCCTGGCCCCAGTCTGACATCATCAGCTGGCAGGTCAACATCCTGAGTAAAAGCACCAGCAGGCTTGTGAAGACCAACTCCCTGTGACCCGTTTAGACTCCGCATGACATTTCTACTGGGATGTCTACCTGAGCTAGCGAGCTCCAGAGGAGGCGGGGCTACTTCACCTGGAAATTTTTGGTTTTGCCTCTACTGAGAGCTTTTGCGCGTGTTCCTGATTAAACTGCATATTTTTATTTATAACTGACCTTTATTCCAAAATGCCAGATGTTTAAATAAAAAAAAGTTGTGTCAGAATAACAGACCCGACTGGAATAATGGCGCTCCAGCGCTTTTGAGTTAATACAATTATTCACGAACAGCTGAGACAAGTCAGTTTGCTTTACAATTCAATTCAAAAATCTTTTATTAATCCCAGAGGGAAATTGATTGCTGTAGTAGCTCAGAATAATAATAATAATCAAGTCTTCAAAGAGTGGCTTTCACACCTGTTTACGCCGACACCAACCAGGTTATCTGCCCCAGAGTCTGTTTTATATTACAATGGCTGTTGGCAGGAAGGATCTCCAGTAGTGGTCAGTGTTGCAGCGATACTGAAGAAGCCTCTGACTGAAGACACTCTTCCGTTGTCGGACAGTCTTGTGAAGAGAATGCTCAGGGTTGTCCATAATTTTCTTGATTCTCTGGAGAATGCTTCTTTGCATTACCTCCTCCAGTGGTTCCACAGTCGTCCCCAGAACAGAACCAGCCTTTTTTATTAGGCTGTTGAGCCTTTTCAGGTTCCTGCTTCTGATGCTACTACCCCAACGGATGATGGCTGAAGAGATTACACTCTCAACAACAGGCTTGTAGAAGATCTGCAGCATCTTGCTACAGACATTGAAGGACCTAAGCGTCCTCAAGAAGTGCAGTCTGCTGTGTCCCTTCTTGTAAACGGCTTCGCTGTTCTTTCTCCAGTCCAGTCTGTTATCCACGTGAACTCCAAGGTATTTGTATTCCTCAACCACCTCCACTTCTTCTCCCATGATGGAAACTGTTTGACTCCACCCTGTTTCTTCTGAAGTCTAAAATCATCTCCTTTGTTTTGTTCACGATCAAGGTCAGATGATTGTTTCCACACCATGCCACAAAGCGCTCCACCAGCTCTCTGTACTCAGCTTCCTGTCCATCTCTGATACACCCGACAACTGCAGAGTCATCTGAGTATTTCTGTAGATGACAGGTCTCTGATTTGTACTGGAAGTCTGAGGAGTACAGGGTGAAAAGGAATGGTGAGAGTACAGTCCCCTGTGGTGCTCCCATGTTACTGATCACCTGGTTTCATGTGCAGTTCTTCAGCCTTACAAACTGTGGTCTGTTTGTCAGGTAGTCTTTAGTCCAGGCGATAGTTGAGGCCCCCACCTGTGTCTTCTGGAGTTTCTGGCAAAGTACATCAGGCTGAATTGTGTTAAATGCACTGGAGAAATCAAAGAACATGAACAAAGAACAGTGCTGCCTGCTGTGTCCAGATGACAGTGGGTTGGTTGAAGCGTCACTTCCTGTTCAGTAAGGCCCATTCCTCCATGCAGATATTCTCGAGAGCAGTGGTGTTTTGGGGCTGTCGTCGAGCAACACGGACTTTCAACTCCCTCCACAGATTTTCTATGGGGTTGAGGTCTGGAGACTGGCTAGGCCACTCCAGGACTTTCAAATGCTTCTTACGGAGCCACTCCTTTGTTGCCCGGGCGGTGTGTTTGGGATCATTGTCATGTTGGAAGACCCAGCCACGTTTCATCTTCAAAGCTCTCACTGATGGAAGGAGGTTTTGGCTCAGAATCTCACGATACATGGCTCCATTCATTCTGTCCTTAACACGGATCAGTCGTCCTGTCCCCTTAGCAGAAAAACAGCCCCAAAGCATGATGTTCCCACCCCCATGCTTCACAGTAGGTATGGTGTTCTTGGGATGCAACTCAGTATTCTTCTTCCTCCAAAACAACGAGTTGAGTTTATACCAAAAAGTTCTACTTTGGTTTCATCTGACCACATGACATTCTCCCAATCCTCTGCTGTATCATCATGTGCTCTCTGGCAAACTTCAGACGGGCCTGGACATGCACTGGCTTCAGCAGCGGAACACGTCTGGCCCTGCCATTGTAGTGTGTTACTGATGGTGACCTTTCTTACTGTGGTCCCAGCTCTCTGCAGGTCATTCACCAGGTCCCCCCGTGTGGTTCTGGGATTCTTGCTCACCGTTCTCATGATCATTTTGACCCCACGGGATGAGATCTTGCGTGGAGCCCCAGATCGAGGGAGATTATCAGTGGTCTTGTATGTCTTCCATTTTCTGATAATTGCTCCCACAGTTGATTTTTTTCACACCAAGCTGCTTGCCTATTGTAGATTCACTCTTCCCAGCCTGGTGCAGGTCTATATATATATGTATGTATATATATGTATGTGTGTGTGTATATATATATATATATATATATATATATATATATATATATATATATATATATATATATATGTGTGTGTGTGTGTGTGTGTATATATGTGTATATATATATATATGTGTGTGTGTATATCCTTTATTAATCCCAGAGGGAAACTGATTGCTGTAGTAGCTCAGAATAATAATAATAATCAAGTCATCAAAGAGTTGTTGTATATTACAATGGCTGTTGGCAGGAAGGATCTCCAGTAGTGGTCAGTGTTGCAGCGATACTGAAGAAGCCTCTGACTGAAGACACTCTTCCGTTGTCGGACAGTCTTGTGAAGAGAATGCTCAGGGTTGCCCATAATTTTCTTGATTCTCTGGAGAATCCTTCTTTGCATTATCTCCTCCAGTGTTTCCACAGTCATCCCCAGAACAGAACCAGCCTTTTTTATTAGGCTGTTGAGCCTTTTCAGGTCCCTGCTTCTGATGCTACTACCCCAACAGACGATGGCTGAAGAGATTACACTCTCAACAACAGACTTGTAGAAGATCTGCAGCATCTTGCTACAGACATTGAAGGACCTAAGCGTCCTCAAGAAGTGCAGTCTGCTGTGTCCCTTCTTGTAAACGGCTTCGCTGTTCTTTCTCCAGTCCAGTCTGTTATCCAGGTGAACTCCAAGGTATTTGTATTCCTCAACCACCTCCACTTCTTCTCCCATGATGGAAACTGTTTGACTCCACCCTGTTTCTTCTGAAGTCTAAAATCATCTCCTTTGTTTTGTTCACGATCAAGGTCAGATGATTGTTTCCACACCATGCCACAAAGCGCTCCACCAGCTCTCTGTATTCAGCTTCCTGTCCATCTCTGATACACCTGACAACTGCAGAGTCATCTGAGTATTTCTGTAGATGACAGGTCTCTGATTTGTACTGGAAGTCTGAGGTGTACAGGGTGAAAAGGAATTGTGAGAGTACAGTCCCCTGTGGTGCTCCCATGTTACTGATCACCTGGTTTGATGTGCAGTTCTTCAGCCTTACAAACTGTGGTCTGTTTGTCAGGTAGTCTTTAGTCCAGGCGATAGTTGAGGCCCCCACCTGTGTCTTCTGGAGTTTCTGGCAAAGTACATCAGGCTGAATTGTGTTAAATGCACTGGAGAAATCAAAGAACATGAACAAAGAACAGTGCTGCCTGCTGTGTCCAGATGACAGTGGGTTGGTTGAAGCGTCACTTCCTGTTCAGTAACTCGGATGCTGACGATCCATACGGATGCAACAGACTCCACGTTTGTTTGAAGATGTGGACATCATGCAGATTTACAAGTAAGAAGTTAAATTTAACCGGTGTCTACAGGAACGTTTCAGTCCCTCGTCCCGCTGCAGGATCCACCCGGAATGTCTGGAATGTGTTTTGTTCTGAGTTATGTTGAGTCAAGATTTCAGGAACTGACCCTGCTACCACCTGGAGTTATACAGTAAAACTGTTATATGGGGGGGTGTAGTGGTGCACTGCTGCCTCACAGTAAGGTTGTAAGTTTAAATCCCGGCTGCAGCCTTTTGGCCCTTTTGTTAGCGCGTCCTCCCCGTGCATGTTTGGTTTTTCTCCTAGAAACTAAACAAACATGTTGATTTAAAGGGCGATGTTTATTGTTGTCTGTCCCTTTTGTCTCTGTGATGGACTGGGGCACGGTCCACGGTGTCTCTGCCCCTCTCCCCATCTGACTGAGGGAGACACCAGGAGGACGGGGTCACAGGTGATGAATGAATAACTCTTCTGTAGTTGGCTTTAGCGCTGAAGTCTTGGTTTCTCCTCTCTGCATCTCAGAATGCCGATCAGCCACATTCCATTTCAGACCCACAATGTGAGCTGTGATTGTTTCAGGTGTTTCTCTGTGACTGCTTCTTTTTGCCACTGATTAAATCCAAATGAATCCAGTTCCCTGACACTGGTCTGCAGAACCAGTTCTTTGATTTCTGATATGTTTCTTGAAATGTTGAAAAACTAAACATCAGCTGATGAAATCAGAATGTTCCTTATAGATCTGCATTGGTCTCTAGTAGGAATGACTGGGGGAAAAAAGCTCCGGTGCACCTGTTTCAGGAACTAGAAGTGAGCGTCATCAGAGCTGAGCTACAGACGGGGGGTGGGGGTGGGGGGGGGGGGCAGCTTGTCATCCGGTTCTGGAGCTCATGCGAGCTTCTGGGTGCTGGATCCGACCCAGACACCAGCGAGCCAGTCCAGCTGGTATTTTTAAAAGCTGTGTCTTCCACAGCTCCCGCTGAATACTACTAAAATTACTTATTTTGGACCACCTAACCGGTCAGAGACTGGTGGGTCAATTAGTAAGGGACTTTACCACCTCATGAGTAGATGAATGTCTCCCAAACGACAGTCTGTGAAAGCTGCAACATGAGGCGACTCCAATAACTCCTCGGCTAGCATAGAAACGGATGCTAATGCTAACTGTGTGGAGACGCTAGCAGAGGCCGTTACTGCGGTGCAGGCCTCCATTGATTCGTTCCGTGAGGAAAACAGGGTGGCTATCGCTTCTCTTCATTCAATTCTGAGTGTGTATGGTCAACGAATTACCGACGTGGAGGAAGGACTGAACGAGGTTGACAAGAGGCTAAATACTATGGAGGTTTCCCAAACGTCACTAGCCAAGCAGAACAAGGCACTAAGGGAGAAGGTGATGTATTTGGAAAATTACACGAGACGGCAAAATATACGCATCTTGGGAATTCCAGAGAACGCAGAAGGGCCGCGACCGTCAGAATTCATCGCCAAACTACTTATTGATGTGTTTGGTGAAGACAACTTTGAAAGGCCACTGTCGATAGATAGAGCCCACAGGAGCCTGGTCTCTAAACCAGCAGATGGTGACAACAGACCATGGCCCTTTATGTTCAAACTCCACCACTTTCAAACCAAAGAGCTGATCCTGTGCCTCACCAGACAGAAGGGCCCACTCTTATTCAACGGATCAAGATTTCACATTTTTCCTGACTACAGCCCAGATGTCAACAAACGACGCTCTGCCTTTTCCGAGTCCAAAAAGAAGCTCCACTCGACAAATATCATGTTCGGCCTTTATTACCCTTCCACTCTGCAGTTTACACACAAAGGGAAGCACATGAGGTTTATTGATCCCGCTGAGGCGCTGACCTACATAAGCAATAATGTCTCTGCTGCGGACGGAGGCCCCGCCTTGCACACTACAGAGGGTGGCGACTAAGGTAATGCTAATGAGGTGATCAATGACTCGGACAATTATTAGAAGGAGAGGGGGAGGGAAAGGAAGGGAGGAGAGAAGGACAAGAAGAGGAAAAACGAGTTGCATTGTTGGCTCTGATCAGTATTATTAGTATTGTTTAGTATTTTCTGACATTTATTCTCTGTAGCACTTTATTTGCTATTATTACTGCTACTAATCTTTTTTTTCTTTTTTTCTCTTCTTGTTTTTTTGGTACTTGTTTATACTCTTTAAAAGTGAAAGAATATCACAACTTGTTCAAAGATCTGTTAGAGGGGTTCATTAAAGGTTCATATACATAACTCTGCGGGTAGCATGCAAATGCAGGTTTGAAGTAGTTCAACGTTTTTTGGGGGGGATAGCCTTTTAGAGGCCTGTTTAAGTGTCTTATGTTGTAACTATGTGGCTCTTGTTCTAGATTATTTTTGTGCACCCACGGTATTCTGTTTTTTATATACATTTAATAGGGGAGTAACAGATATACTGGAGTCGACTGGCTCTAATAGCTCAGAGTAATTCTAATCTTATCCCAAGTAAAGATTACTTGAAAATTATAAGTTGCAATGTGAAGGGTTTAAATCAGGCTGTCAAGAGAAAAGGTTGTTTTTTTTCTCATTTACAACATCTTAGGGTTGGTATTACTTTTCTACAGGAAACCCACCTTCAAAAGCGAGACCAGACTAAAATTCACAGGGGTGGGGCAACTGTTTCATTTACAATTTAACAGCAAAGGCAGGGGAGTAGCAATACTCATTCACAAAAATATTCCTTTTTTTGTATCAGATACCATCCTGGATCCAAATGGTAGATATGTAGTTGTTATGGGACAGTTGTTTCAACTAGTGTTGGTCAATATGTATATGTATGTCGACGGTCAATATCTATGGTCCAAATTTTGACAATGAGAATTTTTTTAAGAAACTGTTCAACTGTATCCCCAGTCTGGATAGTCATCATTTGATTATGGCTGGAGATTACAACTTGGTGATAAATTCGGTGCTAGATTGCTCCTCTCAATCTGTACCTAGACCATCTAAATCGCTGCAAACGGTCCAGTCGTTTATAGACACACACAAATTTATAGACCCTTGGAGATTTAAATATCCTATCAAAAGAGAATATTCATATTACTCTAATGTGCACAAGTCATTTTCCAGAATAGATTTTTTTCTTGGTTGATCCTTATTTGCTTAGTGACATTATAGAATGCCCTAACCAGGCATCTATTACACTGCTATTAAAGAAAAATAAGAATCCTCGGGATTGCTCATCTTATAGACCGATAAGCTTAACAAATTCTGACGGCAAAGTGTTCTCAAAGGCCATTGCACTTAGACTTGAGACAGTTCTTCCTCATATTGTTTCAGGGGATCAGACTGGGTTCATCCAGGGTCGACTTCGTACTTTAATCTTAGACGATTGTTTAATATCATCTACACTGATTCTGGCACTTCATTCCCAGAAGCAGTAATATCACTTGATGCCGAAAAGGCGTTCAATCGTATCGAGTGGGATTATCTTTTCCATACACTTGGCAGGTTTGGTTTTGGTCCTAACTTTACTCAACTTGTCAAGCTCATCTACACGAGTCCAACTGCTTCTGTTAATACTAATGGGTTGTCATCTGATTTCTTCCCTCTTTTTAGAGGGACAAAACAGGGAGACCCAATAAGCCCTTTGCGTTTCGTCTTGGCTATAGAGCCACTCGCTAGAGCTTTAAAAAGTAATAACATTATACAAGGCACCTCACGTGGTGGCCTAACCCACACTGTCTCGCTTTACACAGATGATTTGTTATTATATGTCACCAATCCCATTACCTCTGTCCCAGAAGTCCTTAGAACATTGCAGAAATTTGGAAGCATGTCCGGATATAAATTAAATTTGACTAAAGTCCCATTAGTTGTCACACACACAGGTGTGTGTGCGAAATTTGTTCTCCGCATTTGACCCATCCCCTGGGGGAGCGGTGAGCTGTAGACACAGCCGCACTCGGGAACTATTTGGTGGTTTGACCCCCCAATCCAGCCCCTCAATGCTGAGTGTCAAGCAGGGAGGCATTGGGTCCCATTTTTCAAAGTCTTTGGTATGACCCGACCAGGAATCGAACCCCTGATCTCCCAGTCTCAGGGCGGACACTATACCACTAGGCCACTAAGAGCGAATACTTCCCGATTAGGAGCAACATTAGAGAGCACCTCAATATTCCATTTAGGTTGTCAACAGAGTCCTTCACTTATTTGGGAGTTAAAGTTACAAAATCCTACTCTAGTTTGTTTAGAAGTAGCCTTTGTTAGATCAGTGTAACATTAAAAGATGGGCGAGTTTGCCATTATCTCTTATTGGGAGAACAAATTCTGTTAAGATGACTATTGTACCAAAATTCTTATATTTATTTCAAGCATTGCCTGTGTATATACCACAGTCTTTCTGCAAAACATTTAATCAAATTATTTCTTCCTTCTTATGGAATAATAAAGCAGCTCGTATTAGGACAGAATTCATGGAAAGACCGACATAAATGCAGGTGGGCTCTCACTCCTAAATTTACAAAGGTATATTCGTAGTATTGAAGATTCATATATAAATGACACCTTTGCAAGCTTCGAACAGCTATCCAGGAAATTTGGTTAAACCAACAATCACTTCCTGCGGTATTTGTAAATTAGAGATTTTACTCGTAAAAAGCTTGCTATTTTT
The DNA here is from genome assembly GCF_043380555.1 of Nothobranchius furzeri. Classification (NCBI taxonomy): domain Eukaryota; kingdom Metazoa; phylum Chordata; class Actinopteri; order Cyprinodontiformes; family Nothobranchiidae; genus Nothobranchius; species Nothobranchius furzeri. The sequence goes on along the minus strand of NC_091752.1, from coordinate 9,587,848 downwards.
CCAACACTTCCCTCTCCTTGTTTGGATTCTATCTTAAAGGTTAATACAATGAAAAAAGTAGAATATCATTCATCTACTCCCATATCATGGCTGCTTACAACCCCTCTATCTCTCTTATTCGGAAACAGTGGGAACACGATTTGGAAGTCCAGCTATTGGATGAGGAATGGGATACAGCTCTCTCCAGAATTCATTCCTCCTCCATATGTTCCAGGCTTGGTCTGATGCAATTTAAAGTATTACACAGGTTACATTTCTCAAAAGCTAAATTAGCAAAAATATTTCCAAATATAGATCCGCTATGTGATAGGTGTAAAACACGCCTGCTTCTTCTTATCATATGTTTTGGTCCTGCTGTACACTTATTCCTTTCTGGTCATGTTTTTTTGAAGTAATCTCCAATGCCTACAGTTATAAAATGTCACCCTCTCCCTTGGTGGCAGTTTTTGGCTGTTTTCCTGGTAATGGAACTGCTCCCCCTGCTCGTCTGCAGAGGGTTATCGCCTTCACCTCTCTACTAGCCAGGCGCTTGATTCTCTTTAAATGGAAGGCTTCTACTCCTCCATCACATCATCACTGGATACGGGATGTTATGCAGAACATTAAGCTGGAAAAAATCAGATGTACCCTTAATGGTTCCATCAGCAAGTTCCACAAAAGTTGGGACCCTCTAACAACTTTTGTGAAAAACTTACCTGGCCTGGAATTGGAATCTTGAAAGACTGCATATCTGCCCTATCTGAATTATCCTGTAAAAACTAACGTCGGGTGCATTTTTTATTTATTTATTTATTGGTTTGTGGAGGTCCTGTGTGAGTCCATCAGAGGTATGTCAAGTAATCATCTGTTTAGTTAGGTTTTTTTTATTTATTTTTTCTTCTTTTGTATTTTTCATGTCTGTCTGTACTGTCGTATGTGGGGATTGCTTTTTCTTTACGGCTTTTTGTAAGAAAAGTCATGACTGGTATGTCTGATAATTGAACAATTATAAATAAAGTGTTAAAAAAATAAAAATAAAAAAACCCTCCACGGGTCTCCGGCGCGGACCTCCCTGACCCGGTACCGACCGATGTGGACTGCAGAAGTCGTCTATTCAGCTGCACAAAACGCCCTCAGACACGGAGATAGAGACGTTGTTCCTCTGATCTGGAAACCCGTGGACTCGATGTCCAGACAGGCTGGAGTTGGTACAGCCTTCACACACTCTAGTTTATCAACATGAACACAACCCAACACTAGTAAACACACACACACTGACTGGATCACATGACCTCTCTACCCTAAAACTAGCCGCTCTCCACACTGAGCTGAGGCAGCCTAGCTTCTAACTCCCTTTGGTTACGCCAGAGGTTCACATTTAGAAACAAGAGAAAGAAACTTTTTACTAGAAAACTCTGCTGTTATGGATTTTAAAACTAAATATCCACAATAACCTTTTCAAATTGTATTTTTGGACAGAATTTTATATGAATTA